>NW_020956829.1:6898-8049 GCF_003031625.1 Empidonax traillii
AAAACTCACTGATTTCTCCTTGGGCACCAAAGAGCCACTCGAGCGAAACTGCACCACCACAGGAGCCTCTCCACACCAAGTCCCCAGCCTTAGCAGGGAAGTGTTAGGAAACAGTTCTTTAAAATAGAAAATGCCTCTTCTTTCAGGAGTACTTTTAGGTTTTAGTGATGTTTTTAAAGCGCTGGTTGAACTGCAGGGCCCAGCGGAGGAACCAGCTGATTTCCCCAAGTCCAGGCAGAAAAGGAATTTTCCCAGAATTTAAGGGGAAATAAAAACTTCTTGGTGCTGGTTGTAGAGACACCACAGAGCTCATCTACCCACCTACAACGGATAATCAACTGAGCTGCTCTAAATTAAACCCACAAATAAATCCCTTTTCTTCAGTCTTTACTTGAAAACTCCTGTACTGGAATGAGAAGAAACTTGAAGAGTCTTCAACTCCACCAAAATGTGATTTATAATAATAATCATAACAATCCCAGTGCAGGGAAACTGCTGCCTTATGCAGTATTATCTTGTATTTATTGTTAATTAGCACAGAATGGATTTTTGTCCCTGCAAACCCATTCAATAAATGCATTTATCTCAGTTGGCTGCAAAGAAAGAACCTGCTCAGCCCCCCCCAAGCCCTACTCAAAATTCAGGCCCAAGTCCCAGAAGTTGAAACTTTCTGAAAGGAGGGTTTGTAATTTTATCTCATTCCTATAAAAAAATACCAATAAAAATCTGATTTTCACAAAGTTCTGGATGTAAATTAAAAAAAAATTGAGAGAGTAATTCAAATGGGCAGCACCAGGATCAGAATGGGGAAATTTCCTACCAGGAATGAAGAATTCTCCTCCTGATCCTCCAGGAAACAACCCCTTGAAGCAAGAACGTGGAGGCAGATGAACAATCAGGGTTTGTGGCCCTCACTCTTTAATCTGCAACTTTAACAGAATGAGGGGAACAGAAGAGAAATACAAGGGGTACAACAGAGTCCACCAGTTACACAAAACCTCACCAATCCCACTTTACATTTCATTTGCCACCGGAATATTTTTGTTTCCAGACACTTCCTGGGCAAGGGGAATATTTTTAAGAAACAGAGCTGATGATCCCACTAAAAATAAAAATAATAAAAAACCAAACAAACCCAAGCAATCTTCAAA
>NW_020956829.1:10886-20833 GCF_003031625.1 Empidonax traillii
TTTTTGCTAGGTTATCAGACAGGTTTTTTTTTTTTTTTTTCCTACGAGGAATAAGGAGCCGACTTCATAGAAAAGACGAGATTTACAACGATCACCTAATATTAAAATATGCCGATGGATTTAGTCGTCCTACTTGCGAACTGACGCAGTCTCTTTTGCCTCCTGCGAGTCAAAGGGTGCCCGTAAGCCAATACAAGGGGGCCAGAGTGAACCGGGGTTTTATTGCCAGTGATTTCTTAAGTTTGTTTTTTTTTGTTGTTTTTGTTTTTTTTTAATTCCACAACCAGCTGGGAACAACTCTTTTGCCACCTCAATCAGCAGCTTCCTCGCAGAGAGGCCGTGCCCATCACCAACACTCCCGCTAAGTCAGGAGATGGGGGGGGGGGAACTTGCTGGTGGCAGATTTGGCGCGGAGAGAAGCCCTTGCAACAACAGAGACACGTCGGGAACTTCCCCGCTCGCCAAGCGGGCCCTGCAGGCCAGGGGGGCACGGGGGGAACAGGGGGCAGCCAAACACCTCGAGAGTCCCAGCCCACAGCCAGGCCCGGGGAGGGGAGGGCAGGGCGGGGCATGCTCGGGGTGGGCTCGGCGGGGTCGAGGAGCCAGCGGGGCCTCAGTAGGTGCTGGCGGAGGGGCTGGTCAGGCGCTTCCCGATGTAGATGCTGCAAGAGAAAACACAGGGAGTGGGTTTTTATCCCCGGGAATGATTCCTGGGATGGGGATTTTTTACGGATTCGCTGGGTTTGGTGATCATTTAGGTTTGCATTTTTAAGGTCGAAGCGAAAGAAAATTTAAATTAAATTAATTTATAGTGTACAGATATGTATTTCTGTATTTAGACACTTTATACATTTACATATATTATTATTGTATCTTTTATATATTTATATATTTTATATATCTATATGCAATACAGAAATATGCAATTACATATTCAATATAACAAAACATTCATTTTCATAATTTTATTTCGATATATTTATATGAAGTATATTATAATTGTCAACAATATAATGCACTTATATATACTTTATTTTTACATTTATACATTATATTATCCTAGATCAATATCATACTTTTATAAATGTATTTATTTATATATTTACACATGGTGTATAATATAACACATTATCAATAATATATTATATTATCATTTACTAACATAACATTTATACTGCCTCGAGTGAGGGGCAACAACCTGCCCTAGAAAAAGCCCTTTCCAACAGGACCTGACCAAAAGCAAAGCCATAAGCAAAAGCTGAAGGGAGAATTAGCTGGATACTTACCCTAATCCCAGAGCCAAAACATGAGATATGAACAGAGATGGAATGAAAACCTTAAGAAACTCTGCAGAGAAAATGCCACCTTTTTTCATTGCTCCACTTTTTCTCATACTTAGAGACACTGAACGTTTGGGATGTCTGAAATGGAATTCCCTGGAAGAAGAAGAGGAGGGGGGGAGAGAGAAATTCAACAAAATTCTTTTTATTTTCTTTTTTTGCACAGATCTTTGTAGGAACATTTTTTTTTGGTTTTTTGTTTTTTTTTAAAGTACAAAGAGCTAGAGATCAAAGATCCCTTACAGAGAGCAAGGAATCAAAGAGAATTATAGGAGGGATTGTGGAGAGACCACTTACACAGACAGTATAGACACAAAGGGAGCAGGAGCTGAAGAGAGAGGTAGGTCCGAGAGAGGGAATTTCAGGATGTGATTTGTTAGCAAGAGCCTCATTTTTTTGTTCCCAACAGAGATACAGAAGTCTCTATTTTAATAAAAGGGCTTTGCACTCAAGGATCTCAAGGTTTCCCCTTCCGTGGATGAACATTACATACTTTACATAGAAAGAGAAAAAGGGACAGAGAATTCAGGAGACTTGCTCAGCACTCTTCCCACTCAATAAGCCAAGACTAAATCCCAGGAATCCCAGCTCCAAGTACCCAGCTCTCCCAATAATTGCAATTTTGTCAAGAAACCCTGTAATCAGCTTGCTGTGGATTTGTTACTTTCAAATAATTCCGTTGCTATTACGATTTTCATACTCCATTGTTTTGATTTTTTGCAGCCTTCCCCAAAGAGAAATCAATCTTTTCCTAAGGTGAACATGTTTGGAAAGCCAGAGTAACTCCTCTCCTTCCTATATTAATTAGAAAATATTAATATCCATTAAGAAAAGCAGAGTTTAACTCACTTGGGAGGAATGTTTTCAGGCCTACTTGACCAGTCTGACACCCAGTCTGCACTTTTCTTCAAACCTTCCAATTCTTTCTCTCCTTCTACTGCTTCTTCTTCGGACTGAAAAAACACATGGGACAAGCCTTTTAACACTCAATTAGTTCCTCCTCGGGGTGTTGAACTGAGAGTGACAATAACAGTGGTAAAATGATAAGAACCAAATGGTGGCACCTGATAAACCACCAAAGTGTTCCCGGGCTGCTGATTGTAGAGAAGAGATTTTATTTTGCTAACACAAGAGTCAGTAAACCACAAATTTTTATTGCTACATCCAGGATTTCCACATCATTGCAAGCTGTTTGTTTAACAACAACAACAAGAACAACAAAAGGATTATTTTACCCCTAAATAAAGCAGAACTATGCAAAAAACCAAATTATTTATAAATGGAAAAAACATTGGGTGGATGGCATTCCATTTAAAGCTCACAGAACGTGCCTGAAGCACAGAAAGTCAAATAAAAAGGTTTCAAAACCAGTATTTTGACTTTTTAAACGGTGCTATTAGTAATTTGAAATTTATATCGCTTGCGACTAGCAGCTGGTGCTGAACGCAGTAGGAGAAGGCAAGCACTCACTATAATTATATGATCCAAACTTTTAACTCGAAATCATTAGATGCAAATGTTACCACGTAGGAAAAACAATAAATTAAGAAAGACTTTGGCACAAACTCCTCCTTAGTAGGAAAACAATTCGCTGAGTGACTCTTATTAAAAGAAGATAAACCACTTACAACATTAAGTGGGAAGCACAGCAAAAGCAGGAGTGCCCAACTAGGACAGTCACAAGTGAGATGCAGAGCTCACCAACACCTTCCTTCGGCTCGTTCTGGCTCTCAGGGCAGAACTGCACCAGTCCCAGCTCTTTGACAGAATTAAATGCAAGGTTTCACTCTTCCAGGAATGCTTTTTTATTTGTACTGCTGAAGACAGCGAATTCTAGGACACGATCAGACTAAGAGTTGGGCATTAGCCTGCTCTCAGTTTGTGGAGATTACTCACTGTCATGTGAGGGAGTGCACAGCAATCACTGCACACCCTCCAGTCTTGGGCACAACTTTTTCTTATCAACATTTAAGCCCAGGTGTGACACCCGGTGTTACACAGTAACAGGACCGCTGGGAAAAAGCCTTTCTCAGCTGCAGAGATGGAGCCTTGTTCTCCCCCTCACCCCAAAGCTACTCATCTCTAAGTCAGATTTGAAATAATACCAAATATAAGCCTTGTCACATCACAAAGGCCTTGCTCTACCCCCTTGAGCCTACATCGAACATCTTCAACTTAAAACATATTTTGAAAAGTGAGCAGGTTTTAAAAGTTAATGAAGAGAATACCTGAGAACTACTGTCTTTACTTGTGTGCATTTCCACATCAAAAGTTATCTGTCCATCGTCTTGAGGTGAAGGGCTAGAGAAAAATTCATTTCGTTATGTCATTCTGTCAACTAAAGAATCATCACTTTGCCAAGTAATGAATCATTATGTAGGTAAACGTCAGCTGAGTCATTCCCACATGCACCTCTGCTCAGTGCTGAGTTACAGACCACCCTTCACCCCCCAAACACCAGCATTAGAAAGTCCTCCAACACCCCCCCCACACACACCTTTGCAGGTTTTTTGATCTTTACAATCCTACCTTTCTCAACAGACCGAAGGAAAGCAAGCACTGCCCAAAATTCCAACATCCACAGAAAAGCTGCAAATCCCTTTGTCCTTTTAGGGCACACTGTGAATTATACCTCTTTTTGTGGACGTGGGAATACCACAGTTCCCATAAACTCCTCGGAATGCTGGAGCACAACCAACATCCCCCTGAGAAAAAGCTTCACGGCCACGGGACCAAAAGGGACACGAACTGCTGGCAGAGCAGCAAACACTCCTTTACCTGTCACAGTGGGAACTACCTCTTGAGCTGCTCTGTCCTGACTCGTGCTGGGCATCCAGCAGGATCTTCTCCATGTCCCCATTGTGGATGGAGGAGGAGGAAGGGACGTGCTCCAGGCCCCCGTTCTTGCCGTTGCCGTTGTCGGTGCTGTTGCCGTTGCCATTCATCTGCAGCTCCACCCAGGAACCTGCGGGGCACCCGAAAGGTCACCTCGTGAACCAAACCCATCTTGGCTTTATCACCCCCCTGCCAGAGGGAAGCAGGGTCATGCTGTGCTCAGATAACCCACACTGCCCTCACCGAGCTCATCAGCGTGTGCCAGACACAAGAGAGACACGTTTCTTCCTCTCTCATCAACAAAAACACCCCAGTGGGCTGTTTGGGTGCTACCAAGCCCTGGAGCTGGTCAACAAAATGTCCCCTCTCAGTTGTTAATACTTCCATCAGCCATGCATCAGCCCACTCCCCTGTTCTGTCACTAAATCTTCATCCCCATGTGCAGCTTTACATTCTCCTTCCTCTGCTCCCCAAGGCCCTGAATCAACCCCTGGTTTTTCTGTTCATCACTGCCACTCTCAGGCCTCCAGTCAGTTTGCTTTGCCCTGGCCCAAACATCTCCCTGTTCCACCATCACATTAACTCCGCTCCCCCATTCCAATGGGAATCCCAAGGAAGGGGTTATTTCCTCACCCAGCTGAAGGACAAGCACAGCAACGTGGCATTAAAATACTTCACTGCTAATAAGAACTGAGGAGCACCAGAAATCCAGCACTCCCACACGTCATAACTGTTAATAAATTCCAAGCCACCACTGCAGCCTCTTCCACCTGCCCCTTTCTGTTTATTTTCCTGAGCCAGGGAAAGCTGGATAACCTAAAAGCTCAAATTTACTGGTTTTCCCCCCTTTTATTTTAGCTATACCTATGGAGTATCCACATGAGATTCAACAAGGAGCAACAGTGTATGGTGGATGACTAGAGCATTTTATTGTCAAAAGAACATTATTTCCCTCATCAGTCAAATGATGATTTCATACATGTATACTAAGTCATCACAACTCCTGTGTAATTCAATTTATGCCACCTAAAGGCAGGTGCTTTCTGGGTTGGGGGGGGATGTATTTGGTTGAGTATTTAATTTTTTAAAGTTTGGAAATCTTCGTTACTGAGGTAAAAATCATCAAGAAAAAAAAACCAAGCCTAAAGATACAACAACTGAAACCGCTTTTTAATCATTATTTGCACAAGTTACAATTTTAACACTGATCTTTGACTTATGCTTGATGCCATTACACTGCTGACCATGCTCTGAGCAGTGCTGGTGGTTCACAGCCTGGTTTCCCCAGGCTGTATCCACAAACAAGGAATTTTGGGAGTGCACAGTCACACTCTGGGCTTTTCAGATAATCAAGTGTTAACTGGGAAGAGGCAGCTTTGCCCAGTCAGCATCATCCAGGGACCTTGTTATTCCACATTCGGGATGAAGGCTGGCATCTAAATTTCAAAATAAAAAGGCCAGCCTAGAATCAGGAAGGTTGATTTGCAGAGAAACACACCTTTACACCTGCAGAAAAGCAGGATGGGCAGAAGTCAGGTAAAAAAGGCTCTGTGTTCCCCACAACCATTTTGGGGCAGGGAGCACCCACTGGGAGAATTAAAATGCTCAGGGTCTGCAAAGCCATCTGGGATTAAAAGTGAGCAGTGAGGGATAAATAATGTGAGAAAATAGAGGGTAAAAGAAGATGATCAGAAAGTGGTCACTGCTGCTCTTCAGACCCTCCACAGCCCCTCAGATCCTGCCCAAATCAACCCTTTGGGGATTTCTCCCCCCCTGCCTTTATCTGAAACACCCCGTGGCCATGGCAGGAAGCAAACCCAAATTACCCCGTGAGTAAAGAGTGCCAGGGAGCAGGAGGAGCCGACATGAGGAGCAGCACGTTCCCAGCTGACCTCACCGGGAATGACTCAAAATCCATTCAAGGAAGGCCAATCTGCCATCAGGCTCAAACACGCTCCGACTCCCACTGGCACTCAACCGGTTTGGGAGAGGGAGCCAGAGAGCCCCGGCAGCCTCAGAGGCTGAGGAGAGGGACACAAATCCCTGTTTCTTTAAAAGGACGGGCAGGAATGTTTTTTAAAAAAACCCAAAAACCAAACAACTTTTATAAGAATGGTATTTTTCTCCGAATTTTGTCTATGCTCCATGGCTAGTTATTTCACTATGACTTAATTCCGTGGTTTTTCTATAACTGGAGACCTGTTTAAACAACAGGAGCTAAACATGTTGGGGCAAAAGGGTCTCATTGTGTTTATCCACTCTGTGATTTCACCTGGGTGGGCGTGGTGGGATGTATCAGAAATTATATTCCTGTACACGTTTCATACATATAAAAGAATCCCAAAAGCTCACAAGAAGTCTGATGCATGGTCAACCTGAACAAACTTAAAAATATCACTTTTACAATGAAGTAGAACATGAAGAAAAAACAAAGAAACAACCAAAAACAAAACAAAAGAAAAGAAAAAAAAAGAGAGAGAAGGAAAGAAAAAGAAAGCCAACCAGATTCCCATAATGGTAATTATTAAGCAGATTTTCCATGACAGAGATAGATGAGCTCTTGCCTCTGATAGCATTTCTTCTTCTTGTCAATATGTAACAGAGCTTTATAATAATTAAAATACAGGAAGCATCTAGAACTCCAAGCAGGTTTTTTTCCCCTCCCTCTGTGAACCCAACAAAGCACAGGTTACCAGTTTTATTCCCAGCCCTCCTGCCCTCCGAGTGCTAAGGGATCTCTGGATAAAAGGTCCCAAACACGCACAAATGACAAGGGGGAGCACAAAATGAATAGGTGTCTGAGCTCATTAGCCCGAAAAGGGTCACTGAAGAGCTGGGATAATGGCAGAAAGCACTGCCACCAGAGCATTGTGCAGTGGCTGCACATCTGAAAGCAGCGCTAAGCCCGCGTGGGGCTGATGGGGGGGGAGGGCACAGACTGTCAAACCTTTCCTTGTGCCCACCTCTTCCAGCAAATCGCCTGGAGCTGGGCGAGCCTGCCAGGCTGATCCAGCAGCGAGATCTCCGTGGGCAGGCAGATCCAGGCCCGGCTCACAGAGCTCTCGCTGCTCCCACCTCCCAGCAGATTAACGTGTCCCACGGACACCAACAGAGAGGAAACATCAAATCACAGGAGCCTTAACGCAATTCCTAAAGCACGTCACGCCTCTGACAGAGGGATAGCAGGCCTGGATAATTTGCCAGAGTACCTGTTTGGCTCGGGGAACACTGCCACGGTTCTCAGGGGATGCAGCGTTACCACAGCACAATGGCAGCGTTATGAAACGGCCACACTTTGTTCCCCCCTCGCACAATCGCCGCTGAGTGACGGGAAATCAACCAGAGCCGTGCATTTCGTGGTCAGTTTAACTCCATTGTAAACCACGGAGGTAACAGTTAATCATTAATGCTATTTATTCACCTCTTGGAGGGCAGTGTTCTTAATAACCGGACGGAAGGACACATGGAAAGAGCCGTTTAGAAAGAAGGGAAAGCATCTGCCAAGCAAAGGGGCAGAGCCTACATGATGTGCCTCGCTGGAGTTATCCCGGGAACAAAAGGATGCAGCAGAGCAGCTGACAAGAGACGCCGGATATAGATGGGAACAGCTCACGTCAGTGCTATTGACTCAGCCACTGAATAAACTCATTCCCACAGCCGCGCTCCTCCCCCTTACCCCGCTGCATCCCCATCTTCGCTGCTCGGCTCAACTCCGCGGGCCGCGCTCGGGGTACAAGGGGGGGTCTCGCTCCCCCTCAGCCCGCCGGGAAGGGCCGGTCGGGCCGCCCCTCCCTCAAACCCGCTTTAACCACCCCAGTAAGAACCGCGAGGCCCCTCCGCTTTGCCAGGCCGCGCATCCGGCGGCTCCCGCAGGCCAAGACTCCGTGACGGCTCCGGTTCCCCCCTCCCCCGGTTCCCCCGCGCTCCCCTCAGAGCCCCCCGCGTTCCCCTCAGAGACCCCCCGCCCGCCGCCGCCGGCGCTTTTATACCCGCTCCGCCGCCGCCCATTGGCCCCCGGCGGCTCGCGCGGCGCGGCCTCCGCCAATGGCGGCGCGCGGGGGTCGCGGCCCCTCAGGGTTTTCCCCCCGCGCCTTCCCCTCCCCAGCGCCATTTCCCGCCCCGCACTCACTGTTGAGCCCCGGCTCGCCCTGCGTCGCCTCGGCCGGCGGGTTGTTGTTGTTGTTGTGGTGGTCCTGCTGCTGCTGCTGCTGCTGCGGCTCCTGAGGGCTGGACATGTCGGCGAGGGGCGAGCGGAGGAGCCGCTGTGGGGGCCGCGGCGGCAACAACAACAACAACAACAACAACCACCAAAACCCCGGGGCTCTCCCGTTCCGGGGCCCGGCCGCTCTCCCGCCCCGCCCCGCCCCGCCCCGCCCACAACGCCCCGGCCGCGCCTGCGCGGGCGCCGCTCCCCGCCCGCCCGCCCTCCATGGCGCGACCCGCGGCCGCGCACGTCCCGCGCGTGCGCAGGGCGGGCGGCGTGAGGGGCTGAGGGGAGGCGTGAGGGGAGCCGGGGATCAGCTCGAATAAAAGAGTTATTCGGGGTGGAAAAGCCTCGAGGGGTCGGCGCTTCCAACGTTTAACCGGCCCTTTCCAGCGAGGAGTTCCCCTCAAAACCCAACCTGAGCCTCCCTCGGCACAGCTTTGAGGCAGTTCCCGCCCCTCGTTCCTCCTCTCCCTGCGTTCTCCCGACCAAAGAGAGCCAGCGGGAGTAACTCATTTTAATACCAAGTTATTTCCTTTCACACCTTGAGAAATCATGAGCTTCATTCTGCTTGACGCCACCTCGGCTTTAAGGTTTATTTGGAGGCCTAGAGTCTTTTTGGTGCAACTTAATCCCATCTCAAACACACACATTTTAATATATAATATATATATATATTTATACCATAGACTCCTCCGATCAGCAGCCACAAAAATATAAATTGTGGTTTTTACTATTACAGTACCCACAGCAGGGGTTCAGTAACAGCGATACTGTCAGACTGAAGCCACACAGATATAACTCCATTTTTCGCTAAGAAATGCAAATAAATCACTTTATTTCTGTGCCAGAACTATTTCAGGCTAGAGAAAGAGCCTGTATGCCCAAGTGTCACACTCATCCTGTACTAGAAATACCCATTTCAAATGGGTTTTTATCTTCATCTCCGCTAATGTTGGACATTCAAAATCCACCTTTTTTAACGCCACCAATTTGACTGCGTGCCTTGAGTGACAGCAAAATACCCCGTGGAAAATCTGGATGTCTCTGGGAGAGGATTAGCCACATGTAGCAAAAAGAAAGCACTAATTGAAGCCATTTAATAAAACAATCTTACAGGTGGAAGGGCCGCAGATACATCCCAGATTGGAGTCCGAACAATGAGCTACTTATGATTTTCAATAGAAAAAAAAACCTGCCCAGGTAACCCAATCCCGCTTGGCAGGCCTAAAATCACAGGCTAACAGGAGTATTTGTCACCTCCCTCGTTCAGGAAGCGTTTGCCACAACACTTGTGGCATGAATATTTATCAGTCAAGTGGGACTATTAAAATTTGTGAGTCAGAAATAAATTGATCAAGATTATAGAGTGAGTCACTGCGGAGCCAGAAATAGCATTCACAAGGCCTGACTTCTCAGCCCTCTGCCTGAACCACTCCACAGTGGTTCCTTGAGGCGTTTAAATGATGTAATTGATGTTTGTAAAGTAATTTGAATCCTTGGATGGAAAATGCTGTGACAATGGCAGGGTTGGAGGGACAGAAAGCCACACGTTGATAGAGGAGAAA
>NW_020956829.1:21336-24104 GCF_003031625.1 Empidonax traillii
TAAGTTGATTGAAATCAAGCAAGTATTGAGGCAGTTTATTTACCTGAACCAAGCTAATCCCACTATTTTATCCAGGGTGTTCTAAATGGCTGGAGAAGCTGGGGCTGCCCCATCCCTGGAAGTGTCCAAGGCCAGGTTGGAACAACCTGGGATAGTCAGAAGTGTCCCTGCCCATGGCAGGGGTGGCACTGGAGAATCCTTAAGGTCCCCTTGCCAACCCAAACCATTAAAATCGTGCCATTATTACTTTTATTTCCTTAATTTAGCACTCCTGAATGCCAACCTGCGGCAGCCCAGCAGCACCAAGGGCTCTTTGCCCTGCCCACCCCAGCTGGGCTCTCCCTGACGCGCCCTGGAAACGCTTTTCTTGGGTTCGATGTTTTGTGGGATTTGATATTTTATGTCAGCGTCGATTCCGGAGGTGACTTCAATGGACAGCGGCCACACCTCATCTCGAGCGCTCGCGTTTTTCAAGCCTCCACCTCTTTTTGGTAACGTTTTGCCTCCTAGTGGAGATTCCCCGGCACAGAAACCATCAGAAAAATAAAAATAAAAACCCAAACAGCCAGTGCTGTTTTTTCCTGCTTGCAAAGGTTGAGATTATTAAAATGAGAGGGTGAAATTCACTGTGTGGCGAAAGGCAATTCACAGGTTTTATCCTCTCAGCCGGATCCCAGCAGAATCAAACACTGGTTTTTATTCCAGCCACGGCTCGTTTTTACAAACCCAAACCTTTCCACAGCGGGTTAAAGAAGATGTTTGCTAAGGGCAAACACAAACAGCTCCAGACAGCCACAATCATTACTACACGGCAGCCTCTTTCCCACCTCCACCCAGCACACCAATCCTTCCCTCCACAATTCCACGGGAAAAGGGCAAAAAGAGGCACCTTTTATTCGATAAAAGCAGCGTTTGATGCGAGTCAGGAGGTTTTTTACACCTCCACAGCCTGAGGGGAAGAGCTGAAGAGCAGCGCACAGGAAATGTGCTGTACCCAAACCCAAGATGACAGTAAAAAAAAACAAATCCTAGAAAAAAACATCGGTATTCCATCATCCTGCAGCCCTTCTCCAAGAGGGGCAGAACTACAGGTTTCTGCTGGACAGCATTAGCTGGTCATAAAAGGATAGGAATTTAAATAATAAATAATAAATAATAAATGCTGCAGTCCTGCCTCGGCAGAGCAGGAGGAAAGCAGGTGCTGCTGCATATCCAGTGTTTTCCAGGCACTTCCCAGCAGGGAATGAATGACAAATGAAACACAAATACAGTGACCCCAGACCCTCCTGCCTGGGACAAGAACAGGGGACACCGTTCCACAGGCACAGGGAAGGGCCCAGCCCTTCAGAAACACCTCATGGAGGAGAGGAGAGGGGCAGGGAAGGGGATAAAAAGCATCCTGACAAAGTGTATTCTCTGCAGACTTTTATTAATAAAATAGACGATTTACAGCATGTATCAGCGGACAGTGTGCTTAGAGAACGTCTCGAGCTGGGTATTGTGACACCACAGGCGGGAGCTGGGGTTGGGGAGGAGAAATCAAACCTCAGATGACACCCTGCCAACAATCCCAAAGCCCTATCCCAGGCTAAGCCTTAAACCATCCCAGCTGAGGTCCCAGAGGAGCTTGTATTGCTCTAGGTGAATGCCCCTGGTCACTCTGCATGTCCCCACACCTCTGGATCTGTGCTAGGAACCATCTCAGTGCATCCTTTGGGATGTGGGACAGCAGCCTTAGAGCCACGACCCTCATCTTCCCAAACCAGCAGCCTTAAACCCACAACCCTTCACCCCACAGGTGAATTTTACCGGCTCTGATGCAAAAGCATCTCCTCACCTCTTCACCCTCCCGCTCAGATAAGGGATAAACCTTGGCCCTGAGCCTGTAAACACCTGTACACACATGATTAACGTTACTCAACAGATTGTTTCCTCAGCTGTTAGTAAGTCTGGTTGGAGTAAAATCAGTCACATGCAGCAGGGCCCACGAGTTTATTCCCCCTCTGGAGAACAGCTGCTGTCCTGGGGCAGTTCAGTTGTTTGTACAAGGCCAACAGGTGAGGAGAAAGGTAAAACCCTTACAAAGGCTCTTGGTCAGGCATGCACGGTACAAGACAAATACTGTATTTAAGAGAACCAGATTAATAAATAGCAAGAGTTTTTACATTTTTCAAACCACTGGCACAAGGACTTTGAGAAGAAATTAAAGAGAGCGATTGCAAGAGTAGTCTTGTTAACAACCTCTAACCCAGCCAGAATTTTACAGCAGAAACAGTATCTCAGTTGACCAAATCATAAAGGCATTTTAATAACTACCTCTACCTAAGCCACAGAAATAATTCAGTTATAGGGAACTGAAAAGTGAAAATTCTCCCAGTCAAGGTAAGTCCACTACGACTTTAAACTTCACTGAATATTTCCAGGAGGGATGAGCAAAACCTAAAAAGCACGATGAGCAAAAATTCTCATTTTTAAAATAAAAACAAACAACTCATGAGCCTGATAAAGCATCGATATCTAGTTCATCTTTGGATAAGCCTTATGTGCTGAGGAGTTCCAATCTCTCCCCCCACTACCAACACTGATTTCATGCAGCTTCTCCATCCACACGCCGGGCTCATCGCACCGGCGAACACCGCTGGGAGCTGGCCGAGCCACAAGCGACACTTGCACAGGGTCAAAACCACATTTCCACTGGGTGACAGCAACGAAACACAGCAAGTGGAGCAGCAGAAGGCAGGGCAGTCATTACCTACGAATCCCACTGG
>NW_020956829.1:24125-26713 GCF_003031625.1 Empidonax traillii
AAAAAAAAAAAAAAGGCATTTAAGTTGATTGAAATCAAGCAAGTATTGAGGCAGTTTATTTACCTGAACCAAGCTAATCCCACTATTTTATCCAGGGTGTTCTAAATGGCTGGAGAAGCTGGGGCTGCCCCATCCCTGGAAGTGTCCAAGGCCAGGTTGGAACAACCTGGGATAGTCAGAAGTGTCCCTACCCATGGCAGGGGTGGCACTGGAGAATCCTTAAGGTCCCCTTGCCAACCCAAACCATTAAAATCGTGCCATTATTACTTTTATTTCCTTAATTTAGCACTCCTGAATGCCAACCTGCGGCAGCCCAGCAGCACCGAGGGCTCTTTGCCCTGCCCACCTCAGCCGGGCTCTCCCTGACGCGCCCTGGAAACGCTTTTCTTGGGTTCGATGTTTTCTGGGATTTGATATTTTATGTCAGCGTCGATTCCGGAGGTGACTTCAATGGACAGCGGCCACACCTCATCTCGAGCGCTCGCGTTTTTCAAGCCTCCACCTCTTTTTGGTAACGTTTTGCCTCCTAGTGGAGATTCCCCGGCACAGAAACCATCAGAAAAATAAAAATAAAAACCCAAACAGCCAGTGCTGTTTTTTCCTGCTTGCAAAGGCTGAGATTATTAAAATGAGAGGGTGAAATTCACTGTGTGGAGAAAGGGAATTCACAGGTTTTATCCTCTCAGCCGGATCCCAGCAGAATCAAACACTGGTTTTTATTCCAGCCACGGCTCGTTTTTACAAACCCAAACCTTTCCACGCCGGGTTAAAGAAGATGTTTGCTAAGGGCAAACACAAACAGCTCCAGACAGCCACAAGCATTACTACACGGCAGCCTCTTTCCCACCTCCACCCAGCACACCAATCCTTCCCTCCACAATTCCACGGGAAAAGGGCAAAAAGAGGCACCTTTTATTTGATAAAAGCAGCGTTTGATGCGAGTCAGGAGGTTTTTTACACCTCCACAGCCCGAGGGGAAGAGCTGAAGAGCAGCGCACAGGAAATGTGCTGTACCCAAACCCAAGATGACAGTAAAAAAAAACAAATCCTAGAAAAAACATCGGTATTCCATCATCCTGCAGCCCTTCTCCAAGAGGGGCAGAACTACAGGTTTCTGCTGGACAGCATTAGCCAGTCATAAAAGGATAGGAATTTAAATAATAAATAATAAATGCTGCAGTCCTGCCTCGGCAGAGCAGGAGGAAAGCAGGTGCTGCTGCATATCCAGTGTTTTCCAGGCACTTCCCAGCAGGGAATGAATGACAAATGAAACACAAATACAGTGACCCCAGACCCTCCTGCCTGGGACAAGAACAGGGGACACCGTTCCACAGGCACAGGGAAGGGCCCAGCCCTTCAGAAACACCTCATGGAGGAGAGGAGAGGGGCAGGGAAGGGGATAAAAAGCATCCTGACAAAGTGTATTCTCTGCAGACTTTTATTAATAAAATAGACGATTTACAGCATGTATCAGCGGACAGTGTGCTTAGAGAACGTCTCGAGGTGGGTATTGTGACACCACAGGCGGGAGCTGGGGTTGGGGTGGAGAAATCAAACCTCAGATGACACCCTGCCAACAATCCCAGGCTAAGCCTTAAACCATCCCAGCTGAGGTCCCAGAGGAGCTTGTATTGCTCTAGGTGAATGCCCCTGGTCACTCTGCATGTCCCCACACCTCTGGATCTGTGCTAGGAACCATCTCAGTGCATCCTTTGGGATGTGGGACAGCACAGCAGCCTTAGAGCCACGACCCTCATCTTCCCAAAGCAGCAGCCTTAAACCCACAACCCTTCACCCCACAGGTGAATTTTACCGGCTCTGATGCAAAAGCATCTCCTCACCTCTTCACCCTCCCGCTCAGATAAGGGATAAACCTTGGCCCTGAGCCTGTAAACACCTGTACACACATGATTAACGTTACTCAACAGATTGTTTCCTCAGCTGTTAGTAAGTCTGGTTGGAGTAAAATCAGTCACATGCAGCAGGGCCCACGAGTTTATTCCCCCTCGGGAGAACAGCTGCTGTCCTGGGGCAGTTCAGTTGTTTGTACAAGGCCAACAGGTGAGGAGAAAGGTAAAACCCTTACAAAGGCTCTTGGTCAGGCATGCACGGTACAAGACAAATACTGTATTTAAGAGAACCAGATTAATAAATAGCAAGAGTTTTTACATTTTTCAAACCACTGGCACAAGGACTTTGAGAGAAATTAAAGAGAGTGATTGCAAGAGTAGTCTTGTTAACAACCTCTAACCCAGCCAGAATTTTACAGCAGAAACAGTATCTCAGTTGACCAAATCATAAAGGCATTTTAATAACTACCTCTACCTAAGCCACAGAAATAATTCAGTTATAGGGAACTGAAAAGTGAAAATTCTCCCAGTCAAGGTAAGTTCACTACGACTTTAAACTTCACTGAATATTTCCAGGAGGGATGAGCAAAACCTAAAAAGCACGACGAGCAAAAATTCTCATTTTTTAAAAAAAAAAAAACAAAAAACAACTCATGAGCCTGATAAAGCATCGATATCTAGTTCATCTTTGGATAAGCCTTATGTGCTGAGGAGTTCCAATCTCTCCCCCCACTACCA
>NW_020956829.1:26724-69185 GCF_003031625.1 Empidonax traillii
TCTCTTTTTTTTTTTTTTTTTTGGTGCCAGACATGGCAAGGAGTGATTACAGTCAACTGTTTATTAAAACATTTGTTGCAACACAGACCCCCTTTACCACTGACCCCAAACGGACCCATTTTATGTGCTTTATTTTGTTTTTTTTTTTTTTTCTATACACCACCACCAAGGCGAGGTGGAGGGGGACGAGGGGGGAAGGGGGAGTCCAGGAGGCCAGAAGGAGGAGGAATGCTACAAGCCACAGCAAGAATGAGCTGTATTTAATAAAAAAAGGGGGCCACGAATGATACAGTAATGAGGTTACACAATTAAATCCCATAGCATGATTGAAGGCTTTCCCTGTGTCTGACGTCATCACAATGGAAGGCATAAAAAGTGGAGTAAACCGATGTCGAGACAGTCCAGTCTAGTCCATTAGGCAAGATGGTGCAAGTAGTCATTTAAATTAAAAAGTGCCCTATCCTCACCTAAATGGCTAGCAGGCATGGAGACAACAGAGCCACAGAGCCTTCTCCATGGAGCTATAAAAGTGTGTTGTCATATGGCACGTTTTTAAACACTGGAAAGGGGTGCCATAATGGACCTCACTCGCTTTTCCTTACAGGTACAAATGCTAGAATTCAACTATTTCAACTATGCAGGAAGTGACTCTTCAGTTTAGGAATGCCGACCCTAATTCATCTTGTCTTGAAATATATACAAGTTGTTTGTGGTGGCTACGGCGATGATGTTCTCCTTGGGGTGCCAGGCCGTGTGCAGGATCTTCTTGTTGAAGTCCAAGCTGTCCACGCTGATCTCGTCCTTCTTCCTCTTGCCGCTGGCGCAGACCTTGCGCGGCTTCAGCACCGTGCGGGGCTTGTTGTTCTCCCGGGAGGCCTCCAAGGTGATGTCCCGCTTCGTGTTCCTGTCGAACATCCTGAAGAAGTTGTTGTAGGAGCCTGTCATGACAATGCTGTGCGGGGAGAGGGGGGGAAGAACGGGAAAAGTCAGCGGGAATTCCGGTTTTTAGAGAGTCTGAGGGTCACAAACCCAGCCTGGCCCACACCTGCTCCAGCCACGGGGGATGTTTAATATATAATTTAATAGATGTATCTTACATTTATTTCATCTATTATTATTCTACATATCACATAATATATAATAAATATATTACAATTAGATATCATTCTATAATACCTTACATTATATACTTATATATTGTTTTAATTTGTGACATATTACACTATATATTATACTATATATTATATAGTATATAATTAATTTATATATAGAAATTCCTGCTTTTATTGCCCCACTCAAATGACACCTTATTACCCAAGTGGAAAGGAGGCACAGCCTCACCCACACCTGCTCCAGCCACAGGCAATGTTTAATATATAATTTCTTACATAGATTTTATATATTTATTTTCATATATTATTGTGTATATTTTATATATATATCATATATAATTTTTATTATAGAGATTTTATACTTTATATTGATTTTAATATTATTCTATCTGTACAATGTATTATATAGAATTTTAAAAATTCTATTAAATATCTATAACTCTATATAATTAAAAATAGTTTACATTACATATAAATCCATATTATATTGTTTTGACAAGGCAGTTTAGAGGGGAAACACACCTGGATTCCCCACCAGATCTGGGGCAGATTCTTACAGAGTTAAAAATCTACTGGAGGACTAAAATGTTGTCCAGGCCAGTCCACGAATAAAACCAGCTATCTGAGGTCGGGATTCCAGTTGCCTGTTTTAAGAATAACTTGGAAAGCCCTGAAGTGCCACAGGGAGAAGAACTGCACTTGCCTGTCCAAGCCGTTCCAGCAGCACTCGAACTTGTCGAAGATGCAATCGTTCTCATACAGCGAGCACAGTTTACTCCTGAGGTATTCGTGCACCTGGAAGGCAGCGGGGACACAACCTGAGCCACTTCTCACTGACACACCTGCGAGAAAACTGCCCAGGGTCCCTTCCAAGGGCAAGGAAGTGCCTGGGGCTGCTCCCCAGAGCTCCTTCTCCCAAATCCAACAGCCCAGCACTTCGCAGGGGCAGCTCATTCTCCGCCAAGGAAATGTTTCACCTCCCGGCTTCTCCAGGAAATAAAATCAGCTGAACGCCCCTTGGCTGGAGATGCCCCTTCCACATTCCCACTGGGTGAGGGGGAGGCTTTGTCAGCCCCAAACGTGGGTTTGGGCTCTGCAATCGCCCTGCAAGAACCCAAATCCTTCAGCAGGACTGTGGGACCCCCAAATCTCATGGATGCTCTGCCTGGACCTACAGACAAAAATGGAACTTTGCCACCCCCAAGACCACCAGCAAGGCTCAGCCTCTTTCCAGGTGTTAATTTCCAGCCTCCATGATCTTCACCCAATACCTGGTACGTTTCCACAGGTCTGTTTTCCATATTTAAATCCCAGATCTTCACTGACAGATAATCTCTAGTCATCATATATCGACCACTATGGCTAAATTTGACATCAGATATGGAAGAGATGATTTCAGAGAAGAACGATCTGTTGCTAGGATCTTCTGGTTCTTCAAACACTGGGGAAAAAAATGAGACAGGCATTTCAAGAGTAAATCTGTGTCTCTTCAATTCAAGATACACCCAAATTAGATGAACGTTTTCTCAACAAGCTTTCCACACTGGGCTACTCCGTGTTATATAAAACAGCTTGGAGGGAGAAACCCTTATAATATAGTTGCCACACTCTGAAATTCATTTCACATATCAAGGTCAGGTTCTAAACAAGTGCATTACTTGCTAATATGTGAAATCTTCACTCACTTGTGCAAGATTTCCAGCATCAAATACAGAGCAAATGGCATTTGCCTCTGAAGTCTGCAGTGTCTACACAGACTCCCCAGCTGAAGCTGCTACTCATTTTATTCACTCCTTTGGCCAAACAGGAATCTAAATTTAAGATTTATTTAGATTTTTTTTTATACCACAGAAACCCAATAAAAACACACAACCCTGCAGGGTTTAACATCTTGGTTTGAGCCAACAGCAAGATGTCCCACTGCACAGGAGGCACTAAAGAGGGAGGACAACTCACACTTTGAGTGTCTGTCACAGAGAGCCGATGCCCTCATGTCACAGAGGCGGATGGTGCCTTTACTGCTGCTGTACACGAAGGTGCTGCAGCTGTTGGGGTGGAACTCGGCGGCTGTGATCACCTCTGTCAGCTCCTCCATGTTGGCAGGCTTGATATCTACGATGTCTGCAGCACCCTGATAAGGAATCTGCTCTGCTCTGCACAAGGGATTGGGGATTTATTGACTTGAAATGAGGGACCCAGACACAAACCACGTGAAAGTTAAAATCGACACGCCTGGCAAGCAAAATGGTAACATCACATTCTCCATCAGTCTGAAGTTAATTCTTCTAACAGCAAAACCTCCTTCTTTTCTGCTCCGCTGCAGCAGTAATCAGTTCTATGCTACGGATTAGCACTCAAGTTTTTTCATGTAGAATTTAATTTTGCTGAAATTCTAATTCCACTATTACGTTATAATTATAAAAAACATAGCAAAGGTTGCCCAAAGAAGCTGTGGCTGCCCCATCCCTGCAAGTGTCCAAGGCCAGGCTGGAGCAACCTGGGCTAGTGGAAGGTGTCCCTGCCCATGGCAGTGATTAAATAATCTTTAAGGCCCCTTCCAAGCCAAACCACTCCATGATTTCCTTGTGCTTTCCAGGAGCCCTTAAAATTACTAAGGAGAAATAACATGGAGAAAAACCTGCTACACAAACACTTCTCTGGAAATGAAATAAAAAACAAGTCTCCTTGTTCCCATCCCAACAAAACAATGGCCAAAGGATACTAAAACTCCTGTCTGTGATTTCTAGGTGCCACAGGTTGATCCGCAGGTCGTCCGCAGACAAATACGTTTCATAATCGCTATTGATGGAGATGGAATTGATGTGATACGTGTGGGCATTGGCAAATATCCTCCGGGGACTGGCTTCCACCATGAGGTCCATGGGCCTGAACACTGGCACCTGCAACACACACACACAGCAAGGCAGGTTGGAGGGGTGAACGCACCACGAACGTCAGCGCTGGAAATCGCCGTCCTTCAACACACCCAGCTGGCTGAAATATCTCAAAAGCACCTCAGAAATAAATATTTCTGGGGGAGGGGGAATCACAGGAAAGTTAGGGATCTGATGGAGCAGTTCCTCCCTGGTTGGTGCTGGGGGAGGGAGAGAGGAATGACCTGGACGTGGCTGGTCCAGAGAGAACGACTCACCCGTAGTGTTGTAACTGTAGTAGGATCCCTATACCGTCCATCTTCCTCCTTTAAATTATAACCCTCTGGTCTTTTGTCCCTTTCACTGATTTTCCATAATTTTATTGTTTTATCTGAAAAGGAAAAGAGCCACAGTTTTAAAATGGGAGCTGTGGCAGAGACACCAGTTGTCACCGCTGATGCCTTCGAACAAGACAAGGCCGCCCACGAGCACCAAAAAAGACAAAAATGCTGCTTGGGGGAAAACAAGGCAAGATAAAAAGCATTTAAAAAACCTCCTCCACAGCTTGTTCTTTTATATAAAAGAAGTTAGAGCAAGTTTCAGTTAGGACAGGGATTGTTATGAATAATGTAAGCTCTGGCACAGGGACTCACACACACAAAGGTGCTGAGCAGTGCTGGGTGAAGCCCCTGGGCTATAAAGCAACCAAATCCCAAATCCCAAATCCACCACCCTGTGCTCAGGGAAGCCAGAAGAGCCACATCCCCACATACTTGCATTTAAACCCAGCTTGACTCCAGCCTTTTGCAAGTGGAGAGGGTTAGACCAAACCCTAACAGCACTAACACACAACTATGACAAGTCAAGTCACAACTTACCATTTGTAGACAATAAAAACTGAGCAGCATTTTTCTGGGGTAACCACCTAATTTTGTTGATCTTCTCTTCAATTTCTAAACTTTTCAAGTAGTCAAACTCTGGTTCATGGCTTTGAAAGGTACTGTAAACATTGTATTCTCCCCTACTGTGAGACTGGGTTTTGTTCTAAAAAGAGAATTAAATGATCAGGTTACATATGCAACGACCAGAATATGCTTTGCAAGGCTGCTGGGGTACAACTGGATTTATTCACTCCAAGAAGCTGAAAGTAAAAACTATTTTCCCTAAACATTATCCTTAATTTTTAATTTTTCCACCTTTGCTTTTTTTTTTTTTTAAGGAGAATAATTCCTTCCCCTACTACCCAGACACACATATGGCAAATCTACTCAGTGAGTACGTTCAGCTTTCCAGGCACACCATGGAAATCCCACATGTCACCTCTAAATTTGTCCCAGCAGCTCCACTATTCTGGTTTATAATCCCCACGTTCCCTGAGAGCTTCTAAACTGCTTAAGAAGCTTTTTTTTTCTTCCTCATTCTAGAAGGGGAAAAAAAAAAAAAAAAACCCTTAACACCTCTGCTGAATACATCTCTGACATGGGAGTCACCCCTGCAGGGTGGAAATGTTTGGAAAACTGAAAAACACCCAGATTTGCAGGATTCCCCTCTCCAAAAGCTGGTTTAGATGCACTGCAGGGACTGAACCTTCAATTCCCTACCATGGGTGACAGAAAACTGGAGCCAGTTCTGCCCCAGCGCTCCCCCAACATGCACCTGAAATGGTTTCAAGCTGAATTCCCTGATTTCTTCCTGTCCCACCCACTTCAGGGATTGCACCATCAGATGCCTTTGCTGTGATATATGCTCTTGGCTGGGGACTTTGCTCCTTCCTTGCCCTGTGCCTCATGTCCTCTGCTCCTTTCATCCCTCAGGACCTCAGCAAAACACACCAGATACGGCCCACATTTGTCACATTCCTTGCATCACCTTCTGCTGCTTCATCCCCTCACTCTGAGAGCTGTCAGGAATTCTTACACTTCAAAATAAGCTGGGGGGGGGGGGGGGAAAAAGTGGACAGAATGCTTAGAAATCAAATTTGGCACTGGAATTCTGTACCACACCTCTCCCTTCCAGGCTTTCCCACCCCTGGAGAACGGAAGGGACTTTGTTCCAAGCCTCAGTTAGAAGTAACAAGTGAAGCTGGGTCGCTGCAGGGAAAGGAAATCCATTGTGCTGTAGGAAATGCCTTAGGAAATTCAGGCAACTTTCCTTCAATTCCATGCTTGCCATAATGATTGAGGCTTGAATAGTCTGTGTGTGTATTCTAGTAAAACTCTACAGGAGCAGATAATACATGAAATCCATCCTGGGGAGAAAAGCCAAATCTCAACCATCTCAGGGTGCTCAAAGCAAAAAAATAAACCAAGCCAAGGAGAGGTGCTGGCCCAGAGTGCCTGATGTTAAAATCCAATTTAGGTAATGACAGGCTGCCCACGCAGATTCCTGCTGGGTTTCTGTGAGATCCACACTCATTTCCTGCCTGCTGCTGCTGCTCTGATGTCACTGCCTGCCACATTCCAGCCCGGAGGTGGCACCACTTTGGCAGTGGGTGAAGTCCCACAGGTTTGTGCAGCTCTCTGCTGTGTTAGTGTTGCAGGTGTGGCCTGCCACGCTCTGGAATGCAGCAGCACAGAGGGAGGGGGCACATAAATCCAGATTAAACACTCAGAGTTTAGGTACTTTCACATAAAAAAGTTGCTCCAGACAGTTGTGTGTAAGGCAGAACTAACTCCAGGCAATCCCACTGACTGTTCCCTAAAAGCCCAGCAGTCTAATTATGCCAAAAACAGTGCTGGGCAACTTAACCTGCCTGGATCCCAGCCTGGATGTGAGCCAGGGGTGATGCACCAAAAACCAAGGAGCCCCTCAAACACGGCTCACTTGAACAGGGAATGTTAAGTTACACGAAAGGAATGAAGCTAAAACTCGGGAATTGAAAAATAATTAAAAAAAAAAAAAATAGAAGGAAAAGAAGAGAAAGCCACCAAATGCCTGTGGAGCTGGAGCTGGGCAGAGGCAGGGCAGCCCCCACTAGATGTCAGCACTGACCCAGGGGATTTACTGCCACCGGCAAGGGGCGTTCCCCACGTGCCAGCACAGAACAACTACTTGCTCTGGGAATTCCTGCCGTCTGGGATTTTCGGATTCGAAACTGAAGGGAACACCGAAGGAAAAGCAACAGCCTGACATTTGTGGGCAGGGAGGTGACATCTCCCCGGAATATCCTGGATTATCCTCTCCCTTGCAATACATTCTAACCAAAACAACTTCCACAATCTGTGTTCGATATTGCAATCCAACAACACGGGATTAGAGCCCAAAGACCAAAGGAACAAGGGTAAAATGAGAAGATCCCTTTGCTGTTATGCTTGTGTGATTTTACCTGACTGATACAGGAATGGAAAAGGACATCTGAGGCCACAGCCGCTCGCTTGCTTAAGGGCAACTTTTAATTTCCCCAGCTCCAATGAAATCTGAAATCATCCTCCCAGCCAGGCAGAGTCATTGTAAGAACCAACTTCAGCTCCCTCGAGGCCTTTTCCTGCCCTCCCCCCACTTTCAGGTTTGCACTTCAAACATCCTTTGGACCACATTAAGAGTGCATCAGGTAATTTCTATCAGTGTCACAAAGTTCTCATTAATTTCTTTCCTCTTTAATGTTATTATTTTCATCACTTCTAACACAGACACGCACTTTGTGTTAAGTTTTTTATAAAAACACGCTCCTTTTCTTTAAAAAGGGGAATGGGTAAGAACAGAACATTTAATATGGTGTAATTAGACAGACTCACCTCCTGCTCCTGCTGGAAGATGACAACTCTCCCTCCCTTGTCTCCTGTGGCTAACAACTCTCCAGAATGGTTAAATTCTACTGTAGAAATTATATCAGCTGCAGAAAAACAGAGAGAAACCCCCACAAGTTCAGAATTCTTCTCATTACCAAGTGACCCACAAAACTGTGATAAGTGTAAAAGGAAATCCATACCTTGATTTAAATATTTGTATTATAAGATGCAACTAACTTTTTTTAAAATACAACTTAAAGCTTTATACATTTGAAAAGCTGTTAAGAGTTCACCATGCCAGAGTCAGAGGCTCAGTGCTCTGCATTACTTGGTTTTTAAAGGTTTTATATCTTGTTATATATATTATTTTAGGATTTTGTACACATTTGACAACTTAAGGGCAAGAGGTATCAGGGTAGAGAAGTTCAGGCATCAGTGTCTGAGGAATGCAAGGAACAAGCAGCTACAGAAAATCAGGAAACATACTCATCAGTCTCTTAAAAAACTTTAAGTATTTCTTCTGGATGAGGAAGGTTTCCATGACCACAAGTATTTTTGTAAGTGCTAAAATTAAACAGTGAATATACACAGAGAAGAATAGCAATCCCTGGTATCAAACTGATAGTCATCTTGGCTGTGCAAACCACATCACTGATGGGGAGAGACCTGAGGGAAGTTATCAGTTAACTGGAGAAAAACAAGGCAACTCACAATTACCATTGTGAAACCAGCTATGGCAGTCTTGGTAAAGTGATAAGATGATACAGCACATCCAGTGTGTCCATGGGGGGAAAAAAAGAGCAAAGGAAAAATTGCCTTAAAAATCTTATCTATCCATCTAGGAATAGATGGATAAATTCATCCTTGTATTTATCTGCTGAAAGCCATGGAAAAGTTTCACAAGGTCAAAAGCCTTATGGTTACAACAGGGCAGCAACAACAGCCAGACAAGCCTTAAATTAAGGGTGAAATCTCCATTTTCTTAATTGTGATCACATATGTTCTGTATTTCCTAATAATGCAAGTCTCATAGATGGCAGTTATTTGTAGTTAACCCAGCCATTAATGCCTTTTACATTTATTTTCACTTTCAGGATCATCCCCAGTGATCTCCAAGCTGATACCGGTCCTGCTTTGTCACAGCCTCCACTGCACAAATGAGCTTCCAGCACCAACATCCCACACCTCCAAAGAGTCCAACAGGCTCAGCCAGTGGTGCCAAGGTCCTGAAAACTCCCCAGTGCCTGATGGACACCCTGCAGATCATTTCAGGTACTTGGATCAGTTTTAAATTACAAACAAAACACATTCCTTAGCAGCAACTGCACTGGAAAAATATTAATTAGTTTTTAAACTAAAGATAAATCAGTAAATGCCAGGTGAGTGATCTTGGACTGTTCCCTTTCCAAGGACAACCCAAACTGTCCTGGGGAAGGGGCAGAACACAGGATTTCTGTGAGAGCATCCCCAAAGCAGGGCTGAGATGCTGCTCTCACACAGAAAATCACCCCTGGAGAGCACAACAACAACCAAACCATCCAAACCCAGTAATTCCCCTTTGGAATATCACACTTCCACACTTTGGCCAAGGGCAGAGCAGGACATCAAGGCACTGCTGGTGAGCAAGGGAGGGATATTTAAGGGAGAGGCAGATCTGTAGTGCTCCACTGTCACCAGCCCACGGCCTCTGGACACGCGGGGCACTCATTTACACACCCTTCCCCCCACACACCCCAGCAGCAGTATTGGAGATAAAGAAAATTCAGGGACAGATCTACACATTTGGCCTTTAGTCCCACCTGAATATCCCTTTAAAGCACTTACTGCTGCAGAAACACTTCTGAGACTACTAAATACTTCCAAATAATGGCTTTCAGTGACCTGAAAGCAGACGGGTGGCGGGGTGGGAATCACCTGCACAACCTGAAATCCATTTACGAGGGAAAATGTTTCACAGCAGGTTGAGCAAAACACTCTGAAAACACGGAGCTGCCACACAGTTGTACCCTGACCTCAAGGAAATGCAACCCTACAGCCAAGCCCCTGATCCCCAGGTTTTGTTCCATGGCAGGAGGGGAGAAAGCAGCTCCATCAATCCAAACAATCCTCTAATCCAATGACTTCGTTCCAGAAGGCCCATCACAAACCTGAAAAGCAATCCTGCATTCAATTTGTTGCCAATAATAGAATAAAAGGGATTTTATTAGCAGAGAAGAGGGCTATCTATTTTAATGTACCATGAACTTTATATAAACTCTGCTTATAAAACATGCTTGGTAGGCAAAACATGTCACCTACTCTGCAGCAGCGAGTCAATCATGGCAGGAACAAAGAGAGTCTTTATTCCACCAGACCCAAAAGGTTTCTGTGCAAGTTTTGGGACTCATGTTGAGCTGCTGCCTAAGCAGAGAGCAAGTAAATCAGCCGTGTTTACACAAGTGGAGCAAACTCCTGATGTTTCCAAGGACTGAACAAGGAATTGAGGTATTTAAAAAGCGTTTTAGTAACTTCTTTCATTGTTTATGCACTTTCACAGTGGCTCAAAATACCATTCCTGGAATTTTCCAAAGGAGCAACTCCAACCTCATCCATAATGTAGAGAAGTTACTCAGTTAGGGCGGTAACTGTGTCCTGAAAACACAATTTTCTGGCCTGATGCAGAGCCCACTTCCTCAGTTTCCCAGCTTTAAGGGTAGAAGCAGCTCTTTTGATCCAACTAAACACCGACTGATCATTCCAAGGACACTTCAGAAACTGTATCCATCGGGAAACATCAAGAAACCCACTTTTAGGATGACTGCTAAAATCCAAGGAAGCTCCAAAAGCCTCAAGCTGAGGAAGCAGCACAGGAATGGATGAATTCAAAGCACAATTGCTGAGCATAGCTGAGCTATTCTTCCTAGGTTGTCTCCACAGACAACAAGAGATCTCTCCAGGAGAATTCCACACCTTAAGTGCCTGGAAATCACTTGTGGGTTGTTTGGTCCTTCCCAATCCAGGGTGAAGCAAAACCTCCCTGCTTCAGGCTACTGAAGAGATGCAGCTTCCAAAAACTCCAGGTCAAGTTCCAGCTAAATGACAGAAAATTGTGACTTTTGACTGGACTTTCTTGTTTCCAGTAGTGATTTTGTTTTGGAGCCACATCCTTCATTGTTGGGGGGGGAAAAAAAATACAATGAGAAACGCTGGAGAGAAAACAAAAGCTTTTCCAAGGTTTCAAATATTTCAAGCAGCTACACAATGCACTGAGTCATCCCACCAGCACCCCCATTGTTTGGGATTTGGATTTACTACATTTATCAGGAGCCCTGATATATATTGTGTATTAATCTCTGTAGGTAGACAGGGAAGTGTTAATCTCCAAGTGAACAGGAAGGCTGTTCAAATAAGATAAAGGAAGAGTGACCACACATGTCTGGTGCAGAGAGGAGCTCCCAGCCCAGGGTACCACCAGGAGAGCCAAATGGCAGTCACTGCTCAGTGCTGATGGCACAAAAGAAAGCACCCTCTGCATTCCAGCCTCATCCCTAATTTATGGATGTGGAGAGGGGGAAGGGAACACGAGGATTGTGTGCCTCAAAGTTACCATGACCGGTTTTACTGTTGACTTCATTTCCCTTCTCTTCATTCACTTGCAAGAGCGACTCCCTGCATTCATTCCAGCTCTCCGAAGTGACTAGGCAACAATTCCAAAGGCAGCTGGGATAAGGCATTCCTACTGTTCAATCCACTGCTCAACAGTCGTTCCAGAAGGCCTTTAAATAGATTTCTTCTCCACCAGGCAGGGCATTAAAAATACATTGATTCCCTCACAAATATGGGGACGGGAAGAAATAACACAGAAATACAGAAGAAAGAAAGGGGTTCTTTTACCCCTGGGGCAAAAATCCTCCCTCCTGTGCTCGGAGGCTTTGCCAGAGCCAGCTGGCTACTTGTTCTCTCCCAGGTCCCAGCCCTGGAATTGTGCTGCAGAGCTTGCCCTCCTTCCCAGGGAGGGGAATTTGTGTGCTGGCCAAGTGTGTGCTCAGAGCTGCTGGCCCTGCCAGGGGCAGAGCACAAACACAGGGGAGCACAGGCTCCAGCTCCAGCAGCCAGCAATGAGGCTGGCCCTGCTGGCCTCTGCCTCTCGGGGACATCTACGGAGATGGAGGAAGATTGGTGAAGATGCACTCCAGGGTTGGGACTCTCCCAGCCCTGGTTACATCCCTATCCAGGTGTGACATACATGGAATACACAGAGCACTTCCCACCTGCCATTCACTGCATCAGCTACTCACCCAAATAACCAAATACAAACACTGCCAAGCAGGCCCAACCCCCTCTATTTCCAATCTTTGAGAAAAGATATCACTGGACAAGTTCTAGTTCCACTTGAAAGCCCCAGTGATTTACTTATCATTATTGTTATTACACCTTTTATTTTTAACTTTTTATTTAGCTCCCCAAAATAAAAGTTGGACAGTTCTAAATTAAGCTTTTCCTGTCACCTCCCAGGCCACATTAACATGCCCCCTGCCTTCCTTGCTCCCAGGTAAGCAGGGCTCTCCTCCTCCATGGCCAAGCAAGGCTCAGGGCATCTTCAAGTGCCACATCCTTCTCTTTGTGCTGTCACATCCATGTGTTGGCAATGACAGCAAGAACACCCTGTTATCAACAGCCCTTCAGAAGCAGGAGCTGGAATTCAGTTACTTTTTTTGTCATGGAAGGAAAAACTGGAGCCAAGGGAAAGAACCAGCGCTCCAAGACAACTATTCCATAGGATTTACGAGTATTAGGATGGCTTAGAACTTACAGACGCATTTACAACACATTCTTAGATGGTTTAGAGATAATGCAACTTAATACTAAAGTTCAAAACAATGTTATTTAGTGGGTCTGCAAATTCACGCAAATCACTTTTTGTTAAAGCCTCGTGACTTCCTGGAAAACAAGAGCAAACTTCCATCCCCTCCCACTGCACTAACACAGCAACACCAGCCTTAAACCCTTGTTGCCATCAGTTTTATGTAATAAGGCTGGTAATGCTCCTAAATAGCTTTACTGGGCTCAATGCTCAGAGCAGGATCCAACCCCAAATCCACCTGCCCTGCGCAGCAAAGCTGCTCCTGCCTGCAAAGCCACGGCGAGAGGGTGGAACTGCACAGAACAGGATTAGCACAGAAGTGACTCTCAAAACCTGTGGAGGTTGGGATAGTAACAAATACAAAGTATTTTAAGCAGGGAACAGAATCCCCATCTGTGAAAGTCTCTCATGGGGAACAGCAGCTCCTCCAGCACCCAGAAATCTTTACGGGATCTCAAGTTAACTGTGTTATCAAAGCAGCTTCCTCATTTAAACAGAGAGCGTATAAACATATAAAACAGACACCCAGAACATGTATTTAACATATAAACAATTCATAGAAAGCACAATCTGAGTTCAATATTGCAATCTAAATTGTAACAGGGAGCAGCACACTGAACACTGTGACTCCTGCTTGGCAAACAACTGCTCCACTCATCTCCACTCAGGTCATGTTCCCACCACCAAATTCATCATGATTTTCCCCCACGGTCCATTTCTGGACCAATAAATAAGTCTGCAAGAACAGCAATGCTCAGAAGTAGCAGAAATCACTAGAGGGAACGCTCTTTTGACACTGCTACCACCTCAAACTGCTGTGACTGATCCTCAACACACTTGAGTCCTGTCAAGCAAATTTGGGTTTTTGCTCAGTTACCAGAGCTTACCAGGGCTGAACTGAAGGCATTAGATGAGCAAGGAACAATGCTCAGGAGCAAGCACATCTGCAGCCAGCACAGCTGGATTTGCAGAAGGGATGCTGAGCCCACAACCAGAAAGCCAGTGAGCATTTCTGTCCCTATGGTGGGGCTCCACCAGCTCCCACTCACAGCAGTTCCCTAAACAAGGTCACAATCGGGCTCTGCTGAACAGAAAGGAAATGGATTTAAACCACAGACCACTGGCTTCCTGCCTCCTCTATCGTAGGAAGCTCAGGCTCCAGCACACACCACAGTGAGACACCTGTGGTGGCAGAGGAAAACAGAGATGACAAAGAGCAGCGAGTCCCAGCCCTCTGCAAACAGATGTCAGGCACTGATGTGAACTGCTCTGTGCTTCCCACCACTGGGAGAGACAGAAAACTGCTCTGTGCAGAGGAAGCATTCACACTGAAAAGCAGTGGGAGCTTGGAGAAGGAACTTGCACATCTTAAATTGATTTGATTTTTGACTCTGATCCACCTGTACCACCGATACTGTGACCACGGGGCTGGACCCCACCGCAGGGTTTATTCCTGCTCACCGTGCCTGGCACTGCATCCTGGAACTCCTTTAATGCCAACTTTATTGTAGACCTACAGAAAAACCTCACAGGGCCAGGATGGGTTAGATGGGAACAGCCCTGAGCTGGCCCCTTGAAACCACTTCATCTGATGGGACAATGATATAGTTTTGGGGTTTTTAACCCCGAGTAACTCATTAATAAGTGTTTCCAAAATTACTGTGAAAAATCCCCTCATGTTAAACTCATAACAGCAGCAGACAGAAGAATGTTCTCTCTACACAAACAAATGCAAAGCTGTTTGGTTTCTGGATAGAAACCATTAACCCTCCTCACCCTGATTAATTACTTTCTATTTTTAAACCTTAAGACAAGACATTACTGCAGTTCCTTTCAGAACACATGCACAGGAAACCAGCAGGCAAATTCCCTTCTTCCACTAGACAATAAATGGAATGAATTTAGTTCACAAGAAGTTGCAAACCAGAGTTCCCAGTACCTGCCTTGCCCTAAAGCTGGACGTGATCTAGCTGGGAGAAGAGAGGACGGTGCAGGAAGTCTGAGCACGTTCAGAGAAGCAGGAAAATAAATACACTTACAACAGAGCAGGTACAAACAGCCCAAGAAACTCCTGCTGACTGGGCTGCCCACACCCAGGCACTGCTTATTTAACCAGTCAGGCTCAACTTGGCTCCAGCATCAGGTGATGTAAAAAATGTAACACACTGGATCAGCCTGGAAAGGATGATTTCCAAACTGCAAACATGTTTAGGAAGACTAATAGAGATGCACAAACATGCGGGGGGGGGTTTACCAGGGACAAAAAGCAAATGATGAGCATTTAGTTCACATCTCTTGCTTCCCAACCCCAAATATTCCTTAAAATACGACAGGAAGTGCCTATTTGCTTTTCCTAGTCGCACTAATTCAGGTCTATTGTTGGCTGAAACAAAGGTCTTTCAACCTGCATCACCCGTTCCCAGGACATTTGACACCAGTTTATTAATATCATAAACATAAGAGGCCTGAGTGGCAGAAATCCAGCCCTGGTGCCCAGCTTGAATAACCTCAGAAAGGAGGGTGAACCTCCCACAGTTGGGGAACCACAACATTTATCTACAGCTAGGAACGAGCAGGTAAAGTCACAACTCCTCCTCGAGCCTGTTCTTTGAAGCTGCTGCAGTATTAGAGAATAATAATGACTATTTTTTCCACAGGCTTCCCTCCCTCCAACCAGAACTGTTCTGCTTTTAAACAAAAAAAATAAAGTAACCAACAGCAAATCCAGCATTTTTTAACGCCAGCCAGCTGCTGGATGTGAAAGCCACCAGAGGGTTTTTTTCTGAACATCACAAAATTCAGCTGCTGAGAGATTCCAGCCTCTGAAGCTTGAATCTATTTTCAGGTGGGGAAGAGGAAAAGGAGAGTGGCCTCCCACTGAGGATGTGTCACACACAGTGTTGCATCAATTCCCTTTCAATCAGGGTGAGAACTCCTCTTCACTCAGGGCTTAGGATTACCAAAAAAAGCCTGGGAGCAGCGGTTACCCCGAGCCTGGATAACATCACCTGCACAGGCAATGCATCCCTAGCAACCCCTGAGGAAGGATGCTTTGCGTGGGGAAGAGGAAACCTAAATGCATTCTAAGTCTTAAATTATTTGCTTTCCAGGCATCATGTGTTAAATAAAGAGCCATCTGACATTCTGGATACCTGGTCTAGGTCTGATTGTGTCCCATTCTCATCACATCAATCCCATTTAACCTGGAAAATTAAGTGTCCCTCTTTAGAGGCAAACAGAGTAGCCCAGAAGCTCGGGCTTCCCTCAAGTGCCACGGAATTCTGGACATCAACAAAGATTTTAACAGTCCCAGGACCAAACCTGCCTTAAATGCACTGCAGAAGATGAAAACACACACGCAGTGTTCTTTGGTGCTGCAGCAGTAAAACCCTACCTAAAAGCAAATTCCTTGTATCCCCCAGTGAAATCTGAGCTAAAAGGTAAGAGTGTGAAGTCTGGGGTTGGTTTGAAGGGGGACTGGCAGTGTCAGGGTTCTAGAGTTTGTAATACAGAGTATTAAGTGTTACTGCAGACAGGGAGATAATTTGAGTAAATGACACAAGAAAAAGAGCTTCCTCCCCTTGGAATTTTCCCATTTCAGCCACACATTATCCCTTTAAACCCAGTAACTGTCCTAAGCAGTAGGTACACAATCCTCAACTCTCTTTCCTTCAGAAAGATCCACCCTCTGATCCTCCTTTTCCTTTCTTTCACACACACTGTTCAGCCAGCAAAACCTCCCCTGGTTTCTGGGACAAAGATGACAGAATGGTTCAAGTTATATTTGTATTGTGCAGGATTTAGTTGGGGAGTTACTCATCATTTCTGTCCTTTGTACAATTGCATACAGATCGTACATATCTAATTAGAGGGGGACAAAATTAACTCCAGCAGGAACCTCATGCCCACAACTGCTTCATCTGAGATGCCCTCAGGTATCTGAAGGTTTTGTCACTCACAAAACTGAGGGACCTGTTGAGCAATACCAGGAGAATCGAGGCAAAAAGGCTTATAAATAACAGATTTGATCATCTCTCCTCACACACAGCATTTGTCTGGTTTTTAATACTCTGCTACATGACTTGTTCCAATATGTTTTCTGCTTGCAGAGCTTTAATTTACAGCCTGTCATTAATAAAGCTACAGCAAAACTGATTTTGCATATTTAGTTTCCAAGAGAGTAACAACTCAATTTTAGCACTGCTGAGGGTAAAAATCCAGGTTTGCTGATTTTCCAGAACAAACTTGATGTTTGTTAACCAGAGAAATTAAATGTCTGTTTGGGGAGAGCAGCACTGCCACGCTGAAGCTCTCGAAAATGTTCCTGCTGACCTGGAGATAAAGGACATCCTAATAAAGATTCAGGAGACCACAAACTCCATCTGCAGCCACTGCTCCCTGGAAAACCTGTACCCCCCAGAGCTAAGTCCCAGCAGGCTCCTCCACATTTATCCCAAGTGCTCCATAATTCTCCTAAGCCAGGCTTTGAAAAATGCAGGTTACAGGGAGGACGAGGCTTTCCCAAAACACATTAAAAGAATTTGACTCGGGTTTTGCTCAAGCTTTAAAGCTTTATTTCTTCTCCCTGGGATAAATATGTGAGCAGTGGATCTGTTTTCCAAACCCAGGCTCGTTACCCCTCGGCAGCAGAAGTGCTTTGCTGGATTGCTTGGCTGCTTTTATTTATACTTCCATTTTCTTAGGGAGCTGCTCTCAATGTGCCTACAAGGAATGAAAAAGAATGTTCTGGAAATAAAATAAATAAATAAAAAAAATCTCAACAAGCTCAGAACACCATTGGACTTAAAAAGGAGAAGTATCAGCAGTTGAGCTGTTCCCACCAAGAAGGAGGGATAACCAGGGGCTGAGGACACTGGAGAGTCTCCACTCAGAGCAGGGATTTCACAAATGCCAAAGTTATTTTTGTGCATTTTGATTAACTTTAAAGGGGGATTTCTGCTTTGTTCAAAAATGTTTGTGAGCAACAGGCCCAGCAGAAAAGCAGCCCTGTGATCCAGGCAAGGCACACAAGTATTTATTCACCTCTTCCTTAATTAATTCATAGAATGTTTCTCCTCAAGACTGTACGACAGGAAAAAGATGCCCCTGAATTACTTACTCAAGAGGGTGTTCACATACAGAGCACTGAGAGACCTGCACGACAGAACAGGCTGGGTATTAATTCACATAAACATCCAATCAGTAAAAATTTTAAAAGGATGCTTAATTTAGATACCTGTTCATTCAAAGAATAAATCATTTTTACTTCAAGCTGTAGTTACTTAAAGCATAACCTAATGCTTAAGAGTCCTTAACTAGCAAGTTTTATTTTTTAAAAAAATAAATTTCTATACTAAAAAGAAAACCTACCTGCTTCTATTCCTTTTTGTGCTGTGCTCAATACAGGTGATTCACGAGTCCTTGCAACTAATGGGATTGGTAATCATTAATTTCTCAGTTCCTGCTGGCAGCCCCCACAGAAAACATTCACCCTACAGAAAACATTCCTCACATCCAGAATGTCTCTACCCCAAGTCCACACTAATCACAGGCTGCACAGCCCCTCACCTCGGATCTTCTCAGGGTTTGTTTGTGTTCCCAAGTAGTACAGAGCTATTTATGGAAAAATCTCGGCTGGAATCACAGCCAGAATTTCAATAGGCTGCACGGCACAGAGCAGCCAGGGGTTGGTGTTCTGTTTGCAAATAACAATATATTTGGAAATAACACACTGGGCCCATTGTTTTGCATGTACAGAACAGAAGCCTCCAGGCAATGCCTTTCTTGTCACTGAGAAAGCTGCAGAGCACTGGAATAGCCTCATTTGATTTGCTCTTCTCGCTGAAGCCGTTCCAAAACATACCCCTGCAAGTTAAAAATCAGCACTGGTATCACAGAAAAATAGAATGCTTTTTATAATTAGCATTTTCCTGTGCAGAACGCAGGAGGACCCTTGTACCTGGGACAGTGTAGGAAGTGCCTCCTCCTCCTCCTCAGCAAGGAAAATGCAAAGAGAAATGCCTCTGCCCTGCCATAAGGGCGGGGAGGGAGGGGAGGAGGAAGGGGAGGAGGGAGGGAGGGAGGGACGCTCACCAGCTGAATTTCGGGCAGCTTGCCGGCAGCACAGCGCCTGTGAAGGTCACAAGTACAACTGAAGTCTCCAGCAGAGATAAACACACAGTTCTATTAAGTGAGTGTAGAAGAAAAAAAATCTCTGATTAGTCCCCTCACTATGGTCACTCACTCACTCAGCAGTTCATTTTAATACTTAATGCACCTTCAGTGGCTCTTGGAGCCTTAAAGAAAAAATCTTCCCTTTTCTTCTTTTTTGTATCCCACTTGGCAAGGGTTTTCCTGTGTTTCTATTCTGGCCCAGGCATACATGCCTCAGCTTCTTAAAAAAAAAAAAAAAAAAAATCATTATTAAAGAGGCCAATGTTAATTTCTGGCCTGGACTTTCGAGATTCCTGACACTCACTTCTCTGAATGATGCAAAATGGAAGCTTGACAACTCTAAGGCAGACACCTCTTAAAATTATATATATATATATAGTCTACTGATCTGAGCAAAATACCAACTTTTATTTTTAAGTGGCTTATTTTAAATCTCTCACCACCTCTATTTATAGATTAGGGCCTTTTCTTTGGATTTTGGAAGAGTTGTATAACAGCTGAGAACAAGATAGAGAGTATTAAGTAGTATTACTGCCCTGCAAGGATCTCAAAGATCCTTAAAAAACTACCAGAAGCTTTGGAATTACACCTTAGGAAACAGGCATAATAGTCCCTGACAGGGCAAGTAAAGCAGGGAGAGGTTAAAACGACTTGGTGGCCTTCCAGGGGAAACAACTCTGGATGTTTCCTTCCAGTTATCTCCATTTCTAGTTTTCCATCAATCTCCCCCCCATCCCCTGGGACAATGAGATTTAAATCTTTTTAACTTGGTAGGAAGTTACTGGGATTCAACAGGCAAGAATATATTAGAAATTAGCCTGTATTTAAACAAGCAACTATAACACAAAGTCTCAATTACCTTAACTGTTCCTGAATATATGCAATTATCTTTCCTCACGTCCTCAAAACCACCGTGCCAAGCGTGTGTGTGTGTTTGGAGATCGCGTTATTCCCACAGCATTAATTTAAGGACTGCAGTTGAAAAACGCAAAGAGAAACATTTCCACACCAAAATGCATTCTGTATAGCTGGGGAAACCGATCTTCCTCACAACACGACTCTTTTTTAAACCCTAAAATTTTCTTCCCGAATTAAGACGCGAGCAGAGCCCCCTCGGGGCTTTCACGTGTGACCTAAATATGCTGCTTTTCTTCCCCGTGTTATCACTGGGGGATCACTGAGAGGAAAACACACTGGGACAAAGAATGGCTGACCAAAGGAATAACTTCTCCTCCAGTGCTCCACAAAAGAGTGATAACTCAGGAGAGGGAAGGGAGCAGCTTCCAGCCACTCCTGCTGCTGGTCACTGGATTAGTCGTGCACAGAAGCCACAAATAATTGTGCTCAGGAATATCAACTCCCCCCACAGCAGCACCCTGATGGGGGTGCTTCGTTTTGAAGGCAAATTAATGACCCCAAAGCTTCCAGTCACTACAGAAAAAGAGGCAAGAGCGTCCTGATGTACCACCACACTGCCCAAAGCAGGCCTAAGGAGCCAGAAAGTGAGAACCAGAACATCCACCCCAGGAAATCCTGCTGCAAAAACCATCAGCAAGTGAACACACACAAGGTATCGAATCATTATCAAGGTATCAATACTTTATCTCTGAAGATAAGACTCGTTTTTAGGCTCTCCCCCGTTTTCCAAGGCATACAAGAACGACCATGGCCTTTCTATTCCCAGCTGACTGACACACTGACCCTACAAAAGTAATATTTAGCTGGGGCACGTTGGGAGAGCACAACTGAGCCACAGCAACGTAACCAAGCTGTAATTAAATATGTTCCACTCAAGCTTGAAACCCAGAAAACTGTCCTGACACGGTTATTTTGACTGCAAGACCTTCTTGAAAGGGATTATTCCAAATTGGTTTGGATCAATAAATACTTCCTGCATTTATCTGCTTTCCATTTCATTGGGACACGGTTCACATTCACAACCTGAACATGTACCTAAGCCAAGGCTTTTCATCCCTTTCAATCACTCCTTTAAAAAGTGCAAAGCCCCCTTTCACGTGATGGCTGAGCACTGACTTGTTCTGCTAAACTTTTCACTCTGCACTAGAAACGCTGCTGCAGCCACAGCTATGGCACTGCATACTACAGAGCACTGAAAACATGGAAAAAAATGCCTGCAAAACACCCTCGAGGCAGGTATTAAAACATCTTATATAATGCAGTTACTCTGGGAGCACAGCGTTGCCCACAGATGAAAGAACAAACGGGAGCTTTACCGTGGTACCACCAGTAATTGGTGTTTTTGCTGCGAGAGGCACAGCTCACAGCAGATTTAATTGCCTGCACACTTAAACAGCAGCTAAAACAAAGGCAGCCTAATTCTACAGCGTTTAATGCAAGACAATACACACCAGTTTTAGGTGAAGGCCAAACCCCAAACAAGGGATCCATTTTTCAAATCATATTAAGGCTGATAAGACACCGATAAGAGAAGATTATCATTTGTCAGATTAGCTTTTAAAGTGCTTTACAGTCAAGCAATCAGTAATAATCCATCTCCCATTTAAGTGGCATTATTTTCTACAGCAACTTCAAAGAAACTCCACTGGGCTGACATTAGCAAGCTGGTTTTACTAACAGAGCCACTAAACACTAAGCAAACCTCATTTCTGCCTGCGTGGCCACAGCAGAAAACCTCTCCACCAGTACTAAAAAAATATCTGTCACTTAGAATAATGCTGTTACTGTAACAGTATTTTATTGCTGGCCTTCAGATACATACTTTGAACATGTGCTATCTCCAGCAGCAAAAGTTTAAAGTCCTCCTCAGCAGCTGATTTTACCATTGGTAGCAGCACAGCACGCACAGATGGGGGGCTTGTGCTGACTGGACAGCAAGTCCTGTAAAGACACCAACCCTCTTGCAGAGCTCCCCGTGTCCCTTGGAGCCACTTGCTCACCCTCCACTCTCTGCTGGTGTAGGCACACGCAAAGCTCTCGAGAATCACACCAGGGTTCAGCTCGGCCTGAAAATAATCCCGTCAAAAAGGCCGATTTTACGAATTTTTCAGCTGGATCAGCTTCCCAAACAAGTTCAGTGTGCAGTGACGTGAGCACCCCGTGCCAGCAGGGTGGGAAGGAGCGCCTCTTTAAGCAGAAATGCTGCCAAACATGTAGCTGTGGCCTAAATAGGCAAGTCAGGAGAGAACAGAAAGAAGGGGAGGGGGGGAAAAGGCAGGCAGGCAGTACAGGCAGGAACAGCCAGCTCTTAATTCTTCCCTCAGCGCTGCGAGTTTGGGTTTCATTTCAGTCCCTCCCAACACCCAATCTGAGAAGCTCCAGCTACCACAGAAAGCCATTCCTAGGGTGGGAATGCCCCAGCCAGCACCGTTTAGGTTGCACCTTAAAAAGGGAAGGGCAGGAAGGGCCCCAAAGCTGCTCCAGAGCTGTAACCAGGCAGGACTGCTCCTGAGGACAGGCTGATTGATGAAACACCTTGTGTTCGCAACACAAACCCCTCACTCCTCTTTCCAACTCATTTAAGATTCCAAGAGCAGCAAAGCCTCGCAGAACAACCAGAACAGCACTGGGCAGCCTGACTGACAAGCTGAAGTGCCCCAACTCCCAAAGCCATTCCAGAGAGAGGAGTGAATCACTCCTGGGGAGCTGAACAGCCACGGACTATTTATCTGTTTGCTAAATGCTCTTTGTTTTGGGGGACTTGCCACTCTAAATGCACACCCTAGTCCATCCAGAGCAGCAGTTCCTAGAACACAGTAGCCCATTTCTCTCTCTAGATACAGACAGTCATTCTGCAAACAGCTGGAGATAAAAGAGCTAAAATACAGAAGCAGACTCAGGAATACAGAACTATAGGACTATACAGAACTCAGGACTATAACCAGGGGGCTTTTTATTCATCTACAGCCTATTTCAAACTACTAGTAAGTCCTTGCTCCTTGTACCTGATGTTACAGAGCATCACCACAGCCCTCAAAACCCCAAATTAGCTTCCCTCCCACAACTACATCCCAATCTTTCCTCAGCAATATTATCACAACTTCACGCTGTCACTTCTTTTCTGAGAATTGCCATTCCATCAATCCCCATTAAAAAAAGCCCAGATCGTGGTAAATTGCCTTTTTTTTTACAGCACTCCTCATTCCTGGCTTCAGTTTTCCTTACTCAGAGATAGCATTTCTCATGTACTGAAGACAAACTACCAGTGCTGAAGCAACAACAGTTCCCAGTCCTGCTCTGCAGTTTTGAAGTCTGTCAAATATAAATATCAAACTGCACTTGACAGATGGAACACACCTAGAACCAAACACTGAAAGCATTCCTGAACAAGGGATTTGGTCTGTTTTGCCTCGAAAAGAGGGAACATGAAGCAAGTCACAGGTTATTAACAAAGCAGCACAGAACGGTTAAGCATCAGACTTCAAAATTAAGGTAGTAATCAGCACCCCACAGCAAATATTCAGGTTCTTCTTTCAAAGACATTCTGGGCACGAAATAGTTAAACAGCTTGTGAAAGATGACCAGTAATTACTCAGGTTTAAAGCTTAGAATGTAAGTTCCTGGCTCCCAGCCTTGGACCTGGACTATCAGACTTTTACATATCTCTGAATTACACCTGAAAGAACATTTAGATACAGCAGCTTGACTCCCTTCCTTCTGCCAAGCCATTAAACAAATCTGCCTTAATTTGTTCTGAAGTACAAACTCACTCCATTAGGCAAGAGTCTAGTTTAGAGACAGTTTAAACTCACAACTTTTAGTTGTTCCCAACTGCAGTTGCTACTGTGCACTAAGAAAACAACCAAGTACTTCTGGACAATTAAGTCTTCCTTGTACTGAAACTGTGATGGCATAGAAGAAAGAAATCTGTGCTTTAGAGACACTTCTGATGAACTGGTGGTTGAACTTATCACCAACAATCACTCCATGGTCTCCACTGGAGAAGTCCTGCCTGGTCCAGTGTCCTGGCTCTGGATTCTCCCGAGTACATGGAACCAGTTGAACACGGGTATGTTGTAGGATTGGGTTTCAGCAAGACAAATATGAAATTAAAAAGGGAGGAAAACGATTTCAGAAACAGAGGCAGCACCAACTCCAACCTTTGCCCTCATACAGTGGGCTGTTAAATCACAAAAAGGTAAACTCCTGCCACCACTCAAAATTAAGGATCCCACTTATAACGGAGTTGGCACTGAAATTCCAATTTATAACCTGCTTTCTGTGCTTAACTGTGACCTGACAGGGCCAGGCCACAGCCAAGAGCCAAGGATAAATTCCACACATACCAAGGGAAGAGAGGCCAGTTCTGCTCCTCACATTCATGTTCCTGCTCAGAAGAGCTGTGCCACAGCAGTGACCCAGGCAGGCCCCAGACACAGCTCCACTGCCACCTTTCCCCAAGCTTTAGTCACAGTTTCTCCTCCTCTCCCTTCCCTGTCACATCCATCCATCACCCAGCGCTGGGAGAGCCGGAAAATTAAAAACTCTGTATCACAGAGTTCATGTTTCAGCCACCAAAGCCATCAAATATTGACTCTGTAACAACAGCCAGCCACTCTGGCCTAAAGTATCCACGGAATTACAGGTTATCCATGTGATGTGGAGGCTGCAGGTCAGAGCTGACCTTAAACAACACACCAGGACTTAAACAGCAGCATTCTTGACAAGCTTTTTACAGCAGCCGCCACTGTTACTGGATTAAAAGTGTTACTCTCCAAAATGTTGTTCCCCATTGGCCTGTTTTAATAGGCAACACCACTGGGTTTGCACCCTGCTGACTGATGCCACGAAATGCTGCAGTTTTGCTGGTTAACTCTGCCTTTAGCTTAGTTTAAGTGTAAATATTGCAACACTGATTTACCAAAGGGAAGGGAAGAGAAAGCGAAACTCCCGTTTCTTTCGGGTTGGTTTCCAGGGCAGTCGCAGCTCAGGTTTGTTTTCAGTGAAGCTGCAGCATTTTGGGGGTTTAAAATCTGAGCTCTAAAGCCACTCAAAAGCCCAGAGAACTACACACCCCGGTGCTCCCATACCCAGATTGGTACCCTCCTCACCACAGACATGACTGGAGTGCAAACCTGTTCACTGGCAGACCACAGTGGTTAAACACTCTGATATCAGAGCTTGAGACAGCCACATTTCCTTCAGCTTTCACCCCAGGGATGCCACAAGAAAGTAGATGGAAAGGCAGACAGAGAGGGAAAAGAGGTCCTCAGTCTGCCCTTGGACCCACCATCAACTCAAGGACCAGAAGCTGCTGCTCCCATTTGCGCAAGAACACCCACGGCTCTGTGTCACAGAAGTGAACCTTAAAGCCAGAAATAAAGCCAATAAAAGTTAAAAATGCAACCAGCTTGATGCATGATGGACCCTTCCAACAGACTCTATGAAGCAGAACAACTCAAAAGAGCTGCTTCCAACGACTTCCAGCGTGGATTGCGGGAGCCAAACCCACAGGAAGAGGAGAGAATGTCAACAAATTAATCACAGGCAAGTATAACACCAATGATACAATAATATTTGGGACCTCTGTCCAGGCAGTTCAGTTTTAGAAGGTCTTGCAGCATATTAAGGTTTGTATCTTCAGGCTCACCCTAAGTCAGGTGTGACGACAACAAAACAAAACAAAACTGCCCTTTGGGTCCTGAACTCAGAAAGGTCCCTGGTCCCTAAAAATCCAAGCTGGACATTGTGCCCAGGCTTTGCAAACCAAGCTCCTGAATTCCTTCCCAGGCCTCGCTGAACCCCACCCCTGTGAGTGCAGCAGTCCCGGTGCAGCTCCCGACCTGTCAGGAGGCACCTTTCGTAACAACAAGCGCAACCCTTCCAAGCGGTTCAGGAAGTTCAGGACGGGCTGTTTCCTCACTTCTGCATTTCCAGAGCCCTGTGAAAGCCACTTTTCTCTGCAGGAGTTCATTATTATTACGTGCATGTCAACATGTCTGTTTTAACAAAGAACTGTTTGCAAGCGCCTGCCACGCAACCACAAACTTCTTCAGTATTTGTATTTAATTAAGGATTTAGTTTGATATGTAAATAAAGCAAAGGTTACAGAATTTAAAGTCTGACAAGAAAAAAAAAATTACACCACATTTAAGAGGAGTTTTGAGTTCAAGCTTTAAAAACTGCTTCCTGAAGGATTTGAAATTAAATTTGGAGTTGTTACCAAAACAACTCTTGTTTCCAAAAACCATCTTTCATCTTGCAAACGACAGCAGCCTTTGACAGTGCATTGTTTGCCACATGCTGCTGTTAATAAATAAAAACAAGTCACTCATGTTTATACTGGTCTTATTTTTTTTTTGGCCTTTGGAAGCTAATTTGAACCACATGTCAAATGGGGAAATAATGGAAACTGTAGTTACTGCTTTTCTAAATATAACATTAATCTCACTTGTAAGTCAGAGCATTCAAGATATGTAAAAAAAGAAAAAAAAAAAAAAAACACCAGGAATTACATAAGTGACAAGGCCAACTGCTTGCAAAAGAAACATTTTAACTCCTGATCTTACAGGCTGCCTCGTGCAGACAAGGCTTTGTGGCCACAGAAATTCAGAGGCACTTCCCTCAAAGAAAAGATCACAGAGGAGGTTTTGCTCTCCAGCACAGAGGAAAGGAGCACTCCTCCAACGATCCCAAATCCAAGGGAAAGCAAATAACCAGCAGAGTTTTTGCAGGGACAATCAGAGGCAGCCATCTTAGTGTAAGATGACACTTGTCACTGCCAGCTCAGAAAAGTTTTAGACAATCTCCACTCTCATTTCAAACACAAACCCACTCTTTCTGCAACAGGCAAGCACACAAGAATGTTCACATTTATTCCTCTCCTGGTTAATAGGGGCTGGAAAGATTGGGAAAATTACTTTATCTAGTACTTAGATCTTCAAAGAGAACAATTATTAATTAATTCTCACGACACCTCCCTGTGGAATGCAAGTATCACATTCCCCATTTTGCAGATTAGGATAAAAAAAAAAAAAACAAAACACAAACCAAGAGCTGAGTGGCAGAAAAATCTTAACAATCTTGGAAAACAATTCCAGCAAAAATAGTTAGGAAGCCTGAACTTTTTTACAAGTGTGCAGGACGGGGCTCTCAAACCACAGTTTAATCCTGACTGTGGGTATGGGAATGCAGATTAAGCATCTGTTTGCTTTGCTCCAGCCGAATATTCACTGATTGCATCCACATCTCCCCCCTCAAGCAGTTAAAAAAGTCAGAAAACAGCAGAAAACATGGCTCTTACCTTCTGCTACATCATCATCTACAGCGCCTTTCACCTGAGAAAAACACCACTGAATGTCATTTCCTCCTCCAGCTCCTAAATAAAGAAAAAAAAAAAAAAAAAAGAAAGGAACAATTCAAAAGCTGAGCCCCCCCAGCGCAGCCCCGGCGCGCACACAATGGTTGCAGAGAGCACATTTGGGAGCCTGAGCACGCCCACTTCCTCGGCAGAGCACAATCACAGCCACCCTCCCCACCTTTTCCCTTCGGAGATTGTTTTTGTCAGCCTTCAACGCGAGGGGTTGTGGAAAACAGGGGAGCGCAGGCAGGGGGAAAGCTCCTCTCGCCACCGAGAACCAACCAGCTCTGAATTTAAACAGCACGGATTTCACAGGAACCTTCTTCCTACTTTAGCAGAACTCTCTAAACACACACACACACACACAAACAACTTTAAATATAATAAACAAATGTAAATATAAACCATCAGAGCTGTACATTTTCGGAAAATTCCAACCTCCCCCCCCTCGACACGAAACCCAAGCACAAGATTCACTTCCTCCTCTCACCGAACCTACACGCTAAAGGCTAAAGAAAAAGAATTTTACCACATTTTTTTTAGAGTCTCTTCGCAGAGGTAACCAAAGCAATTACCAGCCTGGGAAAAATAATAACAATAAAAAAAAAAAAAAAAAAAAAAAAAAAAAAAAAAAAAAAAAAAAAAAAAAAAAAAAAAAAAAGCAGCAAATCCGAGCAGAAAAAGCAAACAAGCAATGGGATGGGAACGAGTTCTACTACCATAGAAAACGGATCGGAGAGAAAACTTCAGGAACATTACTGCCTCGGCGGAAGGCAGTGATTCATTTGAACCCTGCCACCAAAAAACACACACCAAAATCACCACCCATTTCTTTTGCATTTCGTTCCGAGCAAATCACTGCAGGGCTGAGGACATACAGGAAGAGACAGAAATGGGCTTGTCTCGCTCGGCTTTTTTTTTTTTTTTTCCTGCCTTTTTTTTTTTTTTTTTTTTTTTTTTTTTTTTTTTTTTTTTTTTTTCTCCTTCCCCCACCCGAAAGCCGCTGTCAAAATGGAACTTTTCCTGCACACACACACAACTCGAACCGGCTGAGCAACAGATGGCATTTCCACATTAATCCAGAGCTCTGGGAGGGCTTTGGGGATAACAAAGAATACAGGAGAGACTTCTTCCTAAGTTCAGAGAGCAGGAGGGGAAAGAAAAAAAAAAAAAAAGAAGTCAAAGAGAAGGAAATCAGAAGCCCAAAAATAATCTTTCCAGAAGAGACCGAGTCTCTCAGAATGAGAAGTGCTGGAATAGAGGGGTGCAGTCTGCATTTTTTGCTTGCCTAAAATTCTTCCCTGAAGGGTTATAGATGCATAACTCGAGAAGGTGAAGGCAAGTAACAGCACCCATTTGTGTAAGAAATGGCAAAATGCCTTTTTTTTTTTTTTTTTTTTTTTCCCAAAAATCCCACAACCCATTTTCCTTCCTCTTCCCCCCGCCAACCTCTTCATTTGTCATTCAGCAGCTGGCACCATGGAAGCACTTAAAGGGGACAGCTTGGAAGGAAAAAAAATAAAATAAAATAAAATAAATGACCGCTCCTGCTACTTCAGGCTGAAATTCTCTTTTCCATGCAATTTACTTGAACCAAGTTGGCACTTGCCCCCCCCAATCCTCGACTAAAACAGCAAGAGGAGGGTGGAGCATGTGCATATGGTGTAGGGGGGGAAAAAGGCAAGGCACAAAACCTCCCAGAGCCTCCCATGCTCTGCTCCTCCACATGCCAAGCGCTGAAAAGACAATTCATGTGCAGAGGAGGGGGATGAATACATTTCCAAATGAAGGAAAAGTAAAGAGGGGAGAAACACCTTCTGCATCCACACTTCTAAGCTACCAGCAGCACTTCGGGATGCAGAATGGGGAGGGAGAACGGGAAGGAACGAGGAAAAAAAAAATAGGAAAAAAAAAAAAGACACCACAGGAGACCTGTGTTACTTAATTACACCCTGTACCCAATTTTAGTCGCGTTTGCAGATGCTCAGAGGGTGCGACTGTCCCCTGGCCACCGCCTGCGCCTGGGAGCTCCCCGTGCACAGCAGCACAGCCCTGAAAACTGGGGAATAAACCCCAACAGCAGCCCCAAAAGCCTGGAGGGGGAAACTACTTACAAGAGCATGTAGCGACAGGGCACGGGGGAACGGCTGCAGATGGAAAGGGGGCAGGGTTGGGTGGGATGTGGGGGAGGAATTCTGCCCTGGGAGGGCGGGCAGGCCCTGGCACAGGTTGCCCAGAGAAGCCCCATCCCTGGAAGTGGCCAAGGCCAGGTTGGAGCGACCTGGTCGGGTGGAAGGTGCCCCTGCCCAGGGCAGGGAAACTGGAGGAGCTCTCAGGTCCCTTCCAACCCAAACCATTCCGGTGAGTCCACGGCACAGACCCACCCTGCCCGCGAGCTCCTCAACTCCAAAAAAAAAAAAAAAAAAAACCCACACCGCTCCCCCCTCCCACCTTCCGTGCCTTTCCCACCCCCCCAACACCACCTCGAGACAGGAGGGGTGGGTGGGAGCAAAAAGCACGAATTCCCAGAAGAGAGAATTATTTAAAAAAAAAAATAATAATTAAAAAAAAATGAGAAAGCAGCAGGAAGGCGCGGGCAGGAGCGGGAGGGGAGTGAGGGAGGGAGGGAGGCAGCGGGGCGAGCCCCCCCGAGCCATGGGGGGCCGGGCTGCCCTTACCTGCCATGTTGTGCTGGCGATAGCGGCGGCGGCGGGGCCGGGCGGCGCGGGCGGTGCCGGCGGGGCGGGCGGCGCGGGGCGGGCGGCGGCGGCGGGCGGCGATGGCGGCGGATGGAGGAGGAGGAGGAGGAGGCGGTAAAGGAGGAGGAGGCGGCGGCGGCGGCGCGGCCGCGGCGGGGCTGGGGCGGCCCCGCTCCGGCCCCCCCGGCGAGGAGCGTCCAAAATGGCGCCGGCCGAGCTGCGGGTGACGTCAGCGCAGGGCGGGAACCGGACCGCCCTCAGGAGGGAGGGCGGTGCCGCCATGGCAGCCCCCTTCGCCCGCCCGCCCCTCTCCTCATGGCTCCGCCAGCCCGCCCCTCTCCTCATGGCGGCCGGGCCGCCCCTCGCGGCGGCAATGCCCGCCCGCCGCCCCTCCACGCTCACATGGCCGGGAGATGCTGCCCCCTCCACCCCGAGGAGCCGCTGTCCTCCGCCCCACAGGCGCGCCACCCTTCGTGGAGTACCCCGACTTCGAAGGGACCCACCGGGGTCACAGAATAATCCAACTTGGGGCTGGATGATCCTTGTGGGTCCTTCCCAACTCCTGGCCCCCCGTACAGGGCAATGCAAAGAGTCCCCTCAGTCACCAAATCTCAACACTGTCCAAGCACTCCCTGACCTCCAAGGATTACGGAATATCCTGATCTAGAAGGGACCCACAAGGATCATCCAGCGGAACTCCCGGCCTTGCACAGACACCCCAACAATCCCACCCTGCCCCTCAGAGCGTTGTCCAAAGCCTCCTGGAGCTCTGGCAGCTTTGGGGCCCACAACCAATTCCCCTGGGAACCTGTTCCAGTGCTCAGCCATCCTCTGGATGAAAAACCTTTTCCCGATACATCATATCACTCAAGTATCTCCCCTTCATGTCCCTCAGGGCATCTTCCCTTCGTGTCCTTCTGGGCATTTCCCCCTAGCTTGCCCTTTGCTTTTGGGATTTCCCCCCCACCCCCTTCCTCACTCCCTCCTCGTGCAGCACTAACCACAGGACCTGTTTGCTGCCCATTTTCCGCCCCCCTTGGATGCTTTTCCACGGCGTCCGAGGCTCTGATTTCACCCTGTTCTCATTGCTATTCCCTGCATACACCAGCCGTGCTCCTGAGCCATTTTTAGCCTCCATCCACCTTTCACACTGACAGCCAGCAAGATCCACAAAGAAAGGCTTCCAGCCGAGCCCAGCTTGGCACAGCTCCCGCTGGCTCGGGAAGGATGGAGGCTCCTTTTTAGCTCGCCGGGTCCCAGTTACAGTCTCAGCTGTACTTAACTCCAGGACTGGGATAATTGAGTCAGTACAATCTATTTAGGATCTTGTGAAAGTCATCAGTTTCCCTGCACAGATGTTTGTGCAAACGTTTTCTTTTCTTCTCGGGCTGGGTAGAGCTTGCTAATCCAGATTTTCACTTGGAGATCCATGAGCTCATCCTGCAAACCCAGCACCGCCACAAACTCCTCGGAACAAGCCTCCCAAGCCCTCACGTACACCGATTTTGCATTTCCAGCTCAAAACACCTCAGAGGCTGCTTTTATAAAAGGGGAGACCATTGAATTGCTGGTCAAGCCCAGCACAAAACACAGAGCTGTGGGAACTGGGCACTGCCAGAAACACAAACACACTGCCAGACCCCCACCAGAACCCCCAAATTACAGGCTGCTTTGGACAAATGCTGATTTGTCTCTACATCCCTGATAAAAAAAATTGCACACACAAATGAAGTCAAACTTGGAAACAACAATAATATTTGAAAGAGCGCTCAGCATACATGGGGCGTTCTCAAGGACTGTGACTCACCTAAGTTTGGGAATCTCTGGAACCCGGTATTTTGTTCAGGCTGTTTTGAGAGCCATCCAAAAATCTGAAAAACAAACATACTGCAAGTTTGAAAACAGTCACAATGAAAACAAAGTGGTTTTGAATCACTGCAGCACTAAGGCCCTGAACACCCAGGGCCGTGTTCCCCCGAGCTCAAACTCACTCAGTTCTACAAATTTGGGGCCATGTTTAGTTGATGACAAAAATCAGAATTAAAGCTGGCATTCTTCCTTTTAGAATTCCTTAAAAACATTCTTTTCAACCTAAACAGAATTCTCCTTCAACCGTTTAGCGGGAAATTTTGCAGATTTAGTCAATTCACCCATTGCCTCCTGTGTAATTCCTGCAGAATTTTCCCTCATAGCAGAATGAGCACTGGTTCAAGAACTTCTGTTGCTAAAAGAAAATAAAAAAGGCAGAGGCCTGCAATTAGCTCTGTAATATAAATTAATGAAGCTTTAGTACCTACCTTATAATTAAAATAAAATCCCTCTCAGGAAAGATTTAATATCATGGTGCCAGGACGATGGATCATGACTCCCAACATTTCAGGTTTTTGTTGTGAACTAACTGAGCTACGGAATATAATGGAGTCTAATAAATAAATAACATTAAATCACAGCCATGGTAATTAGTAAGACATCTTGGGAACCACAGCCTTGGCTTGGGTGTTCACCTGCTTGTTAATTCCGACAACACAGGTATTCACACTGGTATGAATGGTTGGTGTAAATTAAGGAGAGTGTGTTTTGCAGCTCTGATTCGAAGTTTGTCAGCACATACTTTGATTTCACTGGAGTCTGAGCGTTTGCTCAGGTGCTCTGGGGAGACAGTGACTGCATTATGTTAAATTTATACACAACCACCAACAGCACAAAGCTTTAATGAGCATTTACCTCCTCCAATCACGCTGAATTACAATTCTTACTCTACACACAAACCCCTTCAGCTCAGACTAAAGACCTCCAGGAAATGGGAGGGAGTTACAGGAACCAGGACCCACAAAAAATGCATTTCTGGTTGTATTTGTTGTGAAATTTGTCAGGGGACTACATGCAGAGGGGTCAGTTCACAGCAGCCTAAACCGTGAGCTGTGGGAGTCAGAAAAGCCTAAAAGTCAAAATGTAAAACGTGACTGGCAGCCAATAAAAATATACATTAATGCCAAAGGACTGATCAAACAACTAAGGCTGCAAAGAAGAACTTTATCAGCAACTCATTTTGTATCTGCTTTAGTTTCCCAGTAATTTGACTTGTTAGACAAGACTATAATGAATTATAACAATTCAGCTTAGAAATAAAGGGAGCAATTATCACCAAAATTATCACTGGAATTTGGTAATAGCTGAGCCATCTGAGGTCACATGCAGGTTAACATCGGGGCACTGTAATTCCCTACAGCAGTCTCTTCATTCTGTCCAGCTTCAAGTGTCTCAGAGAGAGCTCTCCACTGCATTTTGGCACAGCAGTTCACAGAAGAACAGCCCTAACTCCTAGGAAATGTTTGTTAATATTCACCCCCTGTTCCCCCACTCTTAATTCCACATAAACAGCCATTATCAAACCAGGTTCCACCTGCAAAGCCCCAGCTGCCAGTGGCCAGAGATTTCCAGCCAAAGCCAAGGTTTAAACAAAGGTTTAAACATCTCCAGTTCCTGCCACACTATCCTAAACTTGAGCACTATAAAGATATTTATTGTACCCTGTTCCAAAGTCACCGGGGTTTATTTATTTTTTTTTTTTGGAAAGGGAAAAATTAAAATTAAAGTCTCTTGCAGTTCTCAGCATCTGTACTGTTGGGGAGCTCAGGGAGTGGTTTGGGTTGGACGAGACCTTAAAGATCCTTCAATTCTGCTGCCATGGGCATGAGAAATCATCCTCCCTGATCACTCACTGGGCACTTTAATTGAACTATTATCAACGACAAAAAGCAGAAAAGAATGACACACAACTTTTTAGTTTGCTTAACAGGGGCCAGTAATTTCCAGAGAGCCATTTCCCAAAGAAAACAACCTAAAAAAAGTACCATCCAATGGTTCTGGAACCGAGTGCCCCAAACTACCCATCACTGAGCAAACCTGTGCAATGGAAGTTCACTAATTCTGGTAAACAAGCAGCTTGTGTCATCTCAAAAGTGTAAAGTTCATTGGATTAAAGCTCTGCTATTACAAGGGGAAGCCTCAGCCTTTTTTTTTTTTTTTCCCCATAAATTATTAAGGCTTTTTTTCTAAACTTTGGCCTTGTGCAAGAAAACAGAAGAGCTAATTAGTCTTGGAAAGAATTTCGTGTGCTCATTAAAGCAGTAGTTTGCAAGACAGGTTTAAAAACCAGCTTCAAATTTGATTTGTTTAGAGCAGGTCTAAATGACAGTGACTGAAGCCACAATTTGCAAGGTATTGGTTCAGTGGATTATTTAGGTGCAATCTGCAGAGGATTCACACACCTGATCTTTCACAAACTGCAGTTACTTCTATGAAAAGATGAGCCCAAGCAAAAAAATAAGAGAACAGCTTCGACACCCACCTCCTGGGAATAGTCTAAGTAGAGCTGCTCCCTGCCTAAGGGTGAGAGATGCTTTAGTCCTCTCCAGCCCCACTTTCCACCAGCCTGCAGAGAAACAGATTCCTCAGCTTGAAAGCACGACTTTTTTTGCCCCAGTGACAAAATCAAACTACCCCAAAACCAATAAAATCCACGCTCAGAGAATACTTTGAAAGCTGTTGAGTTCTCAACAGTTCTCTTTTCCTCTTAGTCTTCAGGAGGGGGATAATTAACGTTTTGAGGACTCTTTGAACGTGCTGAGATCGATGAAAGGAACGTCACAGAAACACCAACAATGAGAACTAAAAGTTACCTTGGGGGGGGGAGGGGGGGAAACCCCACCATTTCATGCTCAGACTTAACTGATAAGGTGCTGCATCTCTGAGCAGCACAGGCAGCTCATTCCCAGGTAAGGAATCACCTCAACCAGCACCTCCTTTATGAGGCACCTGCAGAAAGGGGAGGAGCTGCCACCCACAACTCCCAAGGGCACTGAAGTGTTTTCATGTGGGTTTGGTTACTTTAAACCTCCGAACCCTCCTGGCCTGTACACTGAAATGTTTCTTATTTTTGGAGGGGGATGGGTTACAGGGTGATTAAGAGGACAGAAGTATTAGTTCTTCCTTCGTAATAACCCTCCCCAGGTGATCTAAATAAGTGGAAGAGAAGCCTCAAAGACTTTTATGAAACTTATTTTGCTTGACGAAAGCAGGAAGCTGAGAGAGCAAGTGTGTTAAAAACACTGCTGTCCATAGGATTTCCCTGTTGTTTTCCACAGTGGGGTTTAGCATCTTCTAGTTTAGATTCTTACCCAGGCAAAGTGCTTTTATGCATTAATTAAGTTAACGAGCTATTCTCCTTCACTGGGAGCTGGGAGAATTACGCCTGCACAGGTGCATTTCGAAAGGTTAGACATAAATATAAGTTTGGCTCGAGCCCTGTAGTTATCTTGGTGTATCACTGGAGCTGTTGTTACTAAAACACACATAAAGAGCCAACTGATCTAAAAGGAGCAGGATCAGCTCTTTGGAATCGTGGCTTTGTTCTCTGAAGAAGCCTGTAATTTTAGCAGCATTTTGCAGCAAAGGAGTTAATTGGCAGCTCTGCGTGGTGCTAGCAGGGAGTATGAACTTATCACATCAGTGATCCCACTTTGCCAGGAGAAACGCTCCTTGAAAAACAGGGATTGTGATTAAACGCATCGTTTGGGATGAAATGCCACTGGAGTTCTTTGAACTCGGGCATTCCTGCTCCTGGTCCCCAGCTCCAGACAAGCCTGGTGTGTTCAATCAGCCTCTCATGGTGTTTAAAGGGTGTGAACACACTGATGTCCTGAGCCCTGGGATCACGGAGAGACAGGAGAAATTCAGCTGATGTTTTTCCAGGAGTTTTTAGCTTTTGATTCCAGGGGGAAAAGTGAAAGTGCAACTTCTAAAATAAAAAAAAAAAAAAACCAACAAACAAACAACAAAAAAAGGAAAGCAAATGCAAAGAGCCTTAAGATATTATCTCTTTAAAACTCTCCTGATTCTTCAGCTGAACTAGTAATTTACTCTGAGTAGTAACACTATCACTGTAGTATTGCTCAAGTCAGGCAGAAAATACCATGTGCAGGTAGGTAGCATGATTTGCTTTAGTCATTCATTAACTTACTCCTCGATGGAGGAGTTTATTTACCTTTTGGTTTCGTTTTTCATCAGCAAGAGCACCGTGTTTGGAGGGTATTTTTAAAGTGTTTCCAGTTTGATTTAGCAAACACTATCCAAGCGTTTGCACCCGAAATGTTTGCTCTGCAACGCTCTTTGCTGGCTTTGCCTTGTCCCTCAGTTCTTCTGGTACCAGGTTTGCAAGGACCTGGGGGCAATGCCAGGAGTGAACTGAGAAGGGAAGGAAGGGAGGCCGAAATAGCAGAGTGAATTGTTCCATTCACATGGCTTTTCTGCTTGGGAATAAGTTCACATTGTAAACAGGAGAGAGGTGTGGTTTGCAGATCGGGCAGGAAATCCTCAGTTCTAATCCTTGCTGGGTTGTTGATTCCCTCGGAGACCCTGGGCAAATGAATCCTGTCCCTAGGTTTTTAATTGGGAATAAACTGGGGATAGGAGCCCATCAACCAGCTCGTAGGAGTGGTCTGTCAGTTGGAACATTTATATCACATTAAAATAAGTTTGTGGTGCACAGGCTTGAAATCAAACAGGAAAATGGCAAGTTGTTTAACAGTGATACTTCACTGGCCAGCTGGAGGCTGTTGAAAAATCCTAGAGAATCCTGAATTACTCTCCTTATTGACCTTCCCTCCTTTCCCTTTCTGTGCCTTTATCATCTTTGCACCTCACTCCCTGCAATAGAACACATTTCCCTTTGAGGTTCCCTGCACATACTGGTTTTGACATGATCCTGTTTCTTGCTTTCTCTGCCCATCAATAAAGTGACCTGAGTACCTCTATCCTGGGGGGAAAAGGGAAAAAGCCTTTATTTTTTTAAACCAAAAGTTACTTTATAGAGACTCCAAGAGGGATGGAGGAATAGAAAAGTAAAAAAGTCCTCTACTGATACTCGATTATGAATCCATTTAAACTACATGAGCCTGCTCTTGGGCAAACACAAGCACGCAGAATTCCAGAACTAAACATCCAGGGATCTTTGAAAGGAGCCATCAGGCCAAACCAGGTGGAATTCAGAGCGTGGTCACACAAGGACACAAGATCCAGCTGACAGTGTCTAAGAGGCACTGCAATAATTAGTCACATAACATCTGCCCAGCAGGCTGCATGCAAAGAGAAATGAGTCCATCTGAGCCACCAGTGCAAGGTTTAATTATTAAAAAGTGCTTCATTTGACTCCTTTCACTTTGCTTAACAGCAGATGGAGAGTTTGCACGGGGCTCCAAGTGCTATTCCCAGCACTGAGCCAGCCCCCTGGATATAAAAGCCACATTTCTGCAGTTTCCTTGTTTCTCCTTTATTGCTACTAAAATAAAAAGCAATCTTCTCTCATCCCCACTGCTCGAAGATGAGGCTGACACGTTCATGCTCTCTATCTGTCCACTCCCTCACAGGAGCTTTTGGCTCGAGGATCAATTCCAATTAAGGTCTGTGGTAATGGATGTTCCAGGGATATTCAACAGCTTGCAGGGTCGAGAAAATGGGATTGAATTTTTGCCTGCTCTGACAGGGGCTGCACAAGAGAATTTGGGCTTGTTACACTCCAGAGAATCCACACTGGAAGAGTGGTGTTATAAAGTGATTTATCTGTGGGAAGCATCTTAATCAAAGTTTGCATCCTACTAGGCAGTGGAGAATCCAACTGGGAGGCAAATGTGAGACCAGACTTCCCCAGTTTTCCTGCTTCCCAAGCTCCTCGTTCCTGCTTTTTGGACAGACCCTCCTCTACTTGGTGACATTGGTGACATTGGACCCAAGGCTGAACAGCCCTGATGGACAAACCCACAAGGTTAGAATAACCCAGTTTGTCACAGTCCATATTTTATCCCGACTGCGAGAAGTGATAAGGATTTGGATGGCAAATGAGAGCCACCCTTTGAACATCCAGAGCAAATCTGAGCCACAACAGGACCCACAGAAATATTCAGTGCCAGAAAATTATTGCCCTCTGCCCAAAAATTAAAAGCATTTCTGGTTCACCTTTCCAAAACTTGGTTTCAGTCCAAAGTGGGCAGCAAGCAGAAATATTTCCCACCAACTGGAAGTTCCCCTGGAACTCTGCAGGGGCTCTGGGAACCCAACAAGTTTATCAGTTGTGCTTCCAAAAAGACTGCAAGAAGAAAGGCTGCAGGAACAATGAATCAGTTCCAGGCAAAATGGGGAAGTCCACGGAGCTGCAGCCCTGCAGGGCTTCAAATGAAACGTTTGTGGCTCAGCAGAGTGGTGTTTGGTTTCTCAGGGTGTGTTTGAGCAGCTCTTATCAATACTGGGAGCTCAATAATAAGTTTTAATCAAACACATTGATGGCAATTCTATCGTACCATACCTGGAGACGAAGCTAATCATAACATTTTAGGTAAAGAAAGGCTGTGATCACCATGAAATGATCTAAGAGAAGAAGGCAAGGTACAGTGGTTTAATTTGATTTTTTTCTTAGCAAGTGTTCCCCACAAGAGGCTCAATTTCAGTTCTTGTTCTGCTTGATTCTGCCCAAGATCTTGAACTTAGCCTGTCACACTGCAAACCAGTGCCCTAATTAAATTTGTTGCTGGCCATCAGCAGCAAAAGCTGAGTCTCTTTCTCTGTACTTTGCCAAGCAGCAACAAAAGGGTTTTGAAAGGCCTCAGCTTTTCACTACACAAAAAAAAGTGCATTTCAGAGCTTGGAAAACTTCCCTTCCCAGCATAAAAATAAAATGCAATACTTAGAGAATCTTCTCTGCCTGCTGTTACCCAACCCTGGAGACAGGCAGGTCCTTTAGGGATCCTCAGCAGAACAATGACACAAAAACAAAGTACTTGTTGCAATCAGAACTCTGTTTTACCTGGACCCTCTACAAATCAGGTCATCTTAAAAACCTGTCATCTAATACCCTCTGCATACCAGGCTGTTTTACCACACTCATCACAACTTCAATTGAAAGCACACACAAAAACCCTCTCTCTGCCCTGAGAGGAAGCAGCAAGCCATGAGGTACCCCAGCCCTAACACCCTGTCTCTGCTTCCTTGCTCAAAAAGAGCCTTTCATTCCTCAAGCCACCTACATACCCACTCTCACTTTCCTGTTTTCTCTCTCTTTTTGGGCTGTGTTTTTGCTGAGAGTGCTCCAGGTATTAGCTGGAGCTGTTTGCTTGAAGCACTGTATCTCTATTGTCCCTTCAGAACAGGAACGAGACAACTGGACTTCGGCTCTGCCACAAGAAAACAGACCAGCCAGCACACAAAATGAAGCTGCACTGCTCCTTTTGCAGCAGCTTGAAGCAGATTCTTCCTCTGCTGGCTGTTCCCCCTGGTTTCCCCGGGCAGTGCCAGCACCAGCACCAGCAGAGCTGTCGCAGCAGCCTCGGGTGTAGCACCGGTTTCATCCAAATGTGCAGCTCCCAGAGCCTGCCCACTCCTTCCTCCTGAGCCAGCAGGAAGCTGCTGGTGCTGGTGTCATGTTTGGATTGCGTGGTGCCCAGTGCTCCAGATGAAATGGGACCCCTGTGGAATAAGGGGGTTTATTTACCCCGTGGCCGTGAGTGAATCCCGAAATGCATTAACTGTGGATTCATCACCAAGCTCCTCTGGAACTGATGTGCCACTCTCTTGAGGGGGAGGCGGCAAGCAGTGAACAGTGGGTTGGAAAACACCATCCACAGGGCCTGCCATCCATAGCTCTGCCTGAAGCAGGACGATGTTTATCCAGTGCTGCTCCCTGCGTTCAGAAATGTGGGTTTGGCCGCGAGACAACTCAAACCAAGAGCTCCACGAGGAGCATTCCAACCCACCTAGGACTTGTGTTGACAGCAGTAATAAACCAGCAGACCTCTGTTTTCCCAGCCTCTGATGTTTCTAGGGCTCCTGGAGAGGGTACAGCTACGTGCACCGTCGAGTGTTGTTGTTCCTCACTTTGTCCTGATGCACATCCTCGGGATAATCCAGGCGAGTGTTTGCAGATCTCATCCCACAGCCGAATGGGAAGTCAAAAAAAAAAAGGTTAACTGCTCTTGGAAACAAGCTTTGTCCCCCAGTCATCTGCAATCCTAATGATTTTATAATGGTTTTAAGCTGGAACTGCCCCTTTTTGCTGTACAAGTTGTATCAACTGCAGGATCTGCTTCAGGTAGAGCTGAAGTGCAGCCATCCCAGGGCTGGATTTCTGTTCAGTGAAAACCTTCCAGCACGGATCAAAAAGAGACTGATCCTATAGCTTTTCTTTATAAAAATCAAGGGTGAGTTCTTCACTAGAAGACTGACAAGGAACTGAGGGGATCTGGATTTTGTTCCCTGTTCCGTTTCACATTTGTTGTGCGAGATAAGCATTTAATTTCATTTCTTCCTTCCTTTTTTTTTTTTCTAAAAGTAGGAACAACAAGGGCTTCTCTAGGCAGGTTTGTGCATTTTGGTCATCTTACTGCACCCAACTTTTAAGAAACTTATTTTTTTTTTTTTCTCCATGAATGACTGGAATTATTCTTTACTAATTAAGACCTGAAAGCCTTTTGGCTCTATGGGTGAGATTTCATGTGATGTCAGAAAAATTGTAAAACAAAAGAAAATGGAAAACATCCTAAGGAGGGAAGGGTTAGATGGGATATTGGGAAGAAATTCCTCCCTGTGAGGGTGGTGAGGGGGTGGGATGGAATTCCCAGAGAAGCTGTGGCTGCTCCATCCCTCGGAGTGTCCAAGGCCAGGTTGGAGCAACCTGTGCTAGTGGAAGGTGTCCCTGCCCCATGGCAAGGGGTGGAAAGGGATGAGCTTTGAGTTCCCTTCCAACCCAAACCATTCCATGCTTCCACCATTCTCTATAAAAACAAAAAACCACGATAAAAAAACTCTTTAACACGCGGAGGAAACCCAAGTCATTGTCCCTTTAAAGGCACAGGAGGCTCTGGGGTTGTGTCTCCCAGCTGAGGGGGTGTCTGATTTCCAGGGCAGCGCCAAGCACGAGGACAGGGATGGCTCTGGACAGGAGGGACACTCGCTCTGTTATTTTTGGCCACAGGAGCCCTTCAGTCAATGCCAGCAGTGTTTGCAGCTGGGTCCGTTTTTTAGAGGGGGAATTTCAGTGTAAGTGAGGAGGAGTTTAAGGAGAAGAGCTTCGCTGGGGGGAAGATGGAGAGTCGTGAAAACAACAACAACAACAACAAAAAAATCAGATTTTTAATATGTTTTATGAAGATCTAAAGGAAAAACGCAAAATTCCCCAATTTTTTAGTAGGAATGGCAGCTTTTTGTTAAAATGCTGTGAAACAGGAGGGAAGCCTAGAGGAGTTATAATTAACCTTCAGAGCTGTGTAGTGAAAAATATAAAATGCTCATTGCCAAAATGAGAGTTAATGTGAGATTTTCAGTCAATGTTAAAGTTTTGTTGTGATTTTTTTTTTTGAGGTAGGAGCCTGTCAAAATTCTCAAAATGCTTCAAATGAAAATTGAAATGGAAAAAAAAAACACAAAACAAACCAACTCTGAGATTTGTTTTGGGTCCTTTCAAAAACAAATCCTGGACGGACTTGGTCAGGTCTGTCCCATCTTTATGTCCACAGAGGTGGCATTTCGGTGAATGCCGAATCCAGGAACACTTCCAGGTTCTCCAGAGGAGCTCAGGGTGTTTGTCCTTGGTGGCCCTGAGGCTGGAATTTGGTGTGGGGACACTCAGCAGGCTCAGGAGGGAGCTTTGAGGTCGCGCTTCACAAGCTCTGGATCGTTTCTCTTCCAGCTTTTCAGATGCTGATCCAGCCCAGCTTGTAAAACAGGGAATCTCTTCACCCTTAATTTCTACTTTGCCGTTTTCTCCTCATTTTTCAGGATGAAATCAGCCAGGAGAGGGAAGCAAAGGCATAAGTGTGGAACAGCAGCTTCCTTTGGGACACGTTTTTACCAGTGTCCTAAAATAAAGATGAGAAAGGGGAAGCAGGAATTCTGAATCACAGGCACATATGAAGCTGATGAAGCAGTTGGACAGCTGAGGGAAATCAGCTTTTAGTGTTTTCTGCTGCTCTGTGGATTGTGGGGTGACACTGGAGTTAAATGTTATGTTGTAAGTGAGACTCTGCCCCAAATCTGCCTCTGGAAGCAAAGCCTGACTTCATTGTTAATTAATTACAGGCCTGTTAAAATCTAGACATTAGCAATCCAGCCTTGTTTGGGTGGAATCCCAGCCCTTCCGCTGGATTTTTAAATCCATCCTCTGGGTTGCTGTGGCAGCCTGGGCCGAGCGACTGCAGAAAACGAAGTAATTATTTCCTAGAAGGTTTTTCCCATCAGGGAGGTTCCCGTCGAGGCTGAAGCACCGTCCTGCTCCTGCGGCTTTCTCCCTAAAATCCTGCAGTAATGCTGCCACCTATGGAAGCTTCCCAAGCCCCGACCTTTGCGATCTGCCCGATGCCTTTGCAGCTGTGAAAACAGGATTTGAACGCCCACCTCTGATCTGCTGATAAAACCCCCTTTTCTTTTTTTTTTTATTTTTTTTTATTGTTTTTTATTTTTTTTATTTCCACTGGAGCTTTGTTAATCCAGACACGAGGAGGCTCAAATTCGCTTCCTCCCCAAATAAATTAGGTTTGAAATTGAAATTGCTTCCGGAAATTCGTCCTTAAGACAATATTTTTGCTTGACAGTGGCACCTCAAGGCCCCCGATGTAAAATAGCATTTTAAGTGCTGTGAAAACACCAGAAAGAGCTGGGCAGCACTTCCAGCTTCCTTTTTTTTTTGGTGGTGTTTAAAGTGTTTTGGTTT
>NW_020956829.1:69465-74724 GCF_003031625.1 Empidonax traillii
GGTTTGAAATTGAAATTGCTTCCGGAAATTCGTCCTTAAGACAATATTTTTGCTTGACAGTGGCACCTCAAGGCCCCCGATGTAAAATAGCATTTTAAGTGCTGTGAAAACACCAGAAAGAGCTGGGCAGCACTTCCAGCTTCCTTTTTTTTTTGGTGGTGTTTAAAGTGTTTTGGTTTTTTTCTGTGCTGCCTCTGTGATCCTGCCCAAGTGCTGCTGTTTGTGCTCTGGGAAGGGCTGTGATAGGGTTAATCTACTCCCTCTTTTTTTTTTTTTTTGGATTTCCAGTTCAGTTGGACTTACTGTAACTGGTGGAATGGAGAAATAATCAGTGAAACTCCTCCAGTATCCTGAGGTAAAACACCGAGGCCTGCAGAGGGAGGAGTTCATAAATATTCACAATGTTCTCTGCTTAAGTTCTATTTTTTCCCAGTATATATGATAAATGGAAGATGCTTTTATTGCACAGAAAGTATCTGCTCATGGAGACACTTACCTATCTTAAAATCACAGAATTACAGATTACAGATTAAAATCTGGCACTCAGTTCCCTCAGATAAAATGGGACATCCCTGGGTTTATTGTTACCCCAAGACATGACACTTTTTATTCCCCCAGAGTTCTGAATGCACAGAGAAATATAAAAATATTAGATTAAAATGTAAGCATACAGCAAAAATCAGGCGTGCTGTTATCAGTGTTGCATTTGATAAACCCCTTCCTTCTGACTACTTGTTGTGTCAGATGTTTATAATGCTTAGAAATTGAATTCAAGCCCCATACCATAAAGTTGTTTTTTTTTTCCCCCCATAACTGCACAAATGCCTGCTGCTGATGAGGATCCTGTTGTGTTAAGTGAATGCTGTAGTGCTTGTGATTTGGATGAAGAGATTTAAATACAGTGTGTGGATGCAGCAAAAAGTGGGATTTGGGGAAAGACTTTATGGACTAAAACTTTCAAAAGGAACCCGAGGGAATGGGGTGTCTGCAGAAATTGGACCCTGGAGATTATCTGGGTGACAAAAGTGACAGCAACGACTCCAGAACTGCTCTTAATCACTCCCCAAGCTGATGTTTCCAGGGCAGGAACCCTGATTCATCTCGATCTGCTTTGGTGCAGATGAGAACAGTTGTCAAATGGCTGACTGTGGGGATAAAACACTCCAGTGGTCCTTCCCCGTGGGGTGTGGGCTCTGGGCCTCCACTGGCAGAGCTCTGAAGATGCTTCACAGAGCCAGGAAAGCAGCAGGTGAAGGCAAAAGAAGAGGAAAGGCAGGGGCTTTCAGTGGGTTTGGAGCGAGTTTGATGTCAAACTCCCTGAGGTCCATGCCCATGGGGCAGGTGTGAGCTGAGCTGGGCAGTGGAAATGAAGAATTAGCAGTTAATTATTGATTTAACTGGTTTAAACGGGCAAGGTGGTTGTTTCAGGATGTCTCGATTCTATCAGCAGGAGGTATCAAACCATTGTTATATTTCCATGGCACGCTGCAGAGGAAGTTACTGTCCTGGAAAAACTACCAAATGGTGGATAATTTCATACTTGAGATGCCAGCACGTCCAAAACCTTACAGCCAAAAGATGTGCCTTAAATTCACCAGGGAGGTCGACCTTAGAACTCCCAAGACAGACAGTCTTTGTTGGGGATGTTTCTGCTGGTTTGGTTTGGGTTTGTTCTCCTTTTCTTTCTTTAAAATATATATATATTTTTGTTTGTTGATGGCTTTGGTTTGGGTTTCTGTTTTGGTATTTTACTGGGTTTTGGTTGGTTGATGGTTTTTGTTTGGTTTTTTTTTGTTTTGTTTTGTTTTGTTTTGTTTTGTTTCTGGTTGGTTGGTTTTGGTTTTCTATCCAAGGCCAGCAGCAATCCAAGTGCTCCCTGTCCTCCCTCCCAGGTGATGGCTGCCTTACAGGTGGTGGCCCCAGGGTTCTATGAGGGGCAGAAAACAGGCTGGGAGTTGCCATATTTGCAGTTTGTGGAGGATTAACTTTTGTGGTGCTATTTATCTGACTCTGCCAGTAGTGCTAAAGTAATTCCATATTTACAGAGGGCATATCCTCCTGTGTGTGTGTGTGTCAGGAAATGTTCCATCCTCCTACCAGCAGTGCCAGGATTTAAAACAGTGCCGGAATACTGAGTTTTAGTGACTAAATAATCGTGCAGCATTAAATTCCATCAGTGCATACCAGGCAGAGCTCCAGGGCTGGAGCGGTGTGTGACTCTGCAGACCACAAGGTGGTGGCATTGCCCAGGTAAACAGTGCATGAAACACCCCGATTTCAAATTTTTACCTTTAGTCTCATCATCTTTGTAACAGAAGAAAAAAAAAGAACAAAAAAAAATATCTTTTATTTGCTCGTGGTTAATGAACTTGCAGAAGTGATTTGGGTGCTGGGGGCTCGGTGGAGGCAGCACCAGTGGGCAGCTCAGACTGAGGTGGTGCCGAGCCCAATTCCTGCTCCCGTGGACTTCAAACACCACTGAGCCCTCACACCTCCACTATAATAATATTCCTCTTCTAGGAATTCTCTTGATCCAAAAGGGAGCTTCATAGGAGGCTGGGAGGAAAGTGTGGGTCAGAACTGACCTGCTTTGTTCTGTGTCAGATGGATTAAATCATAGACTGCATCTTAAACCTTTTATCTGTGGCTTTGGTCAACTGGATGGTGAGCAAGAGCATCTCCTTTCCTATTACCTGCTGCTTTTACATTTCACCTACAGATATATCCTTTTTATTTCCTCTAACCTGTTATTTCCTGACTTACACACAGACCCTGGGCCAGACTGTACAGCACTCTGGAAATTTTGCTCTGTGCTTTGGGTTTTGCTATGACAAGGAGCTGGAGCGTGTTGTGAAGTCAGTGATCAGATGTCCAAGTACAACTTCAGAGCTGCTGAAACTGAGGGTGAAGCTTCCAGAGCCCACCAGCTCCCTGATTCTCAGCTGTTCTACTTCTGTGAACAGCAAATGTCCCCAAGATACCGGGGCCAGGAAATCAGTGCAGGTGTTAAAACACGTCAGGTGACCAAATATTCAGTTCCTATCTCACCAAATAATAAGGCCAGGTGTAAAGCAGCAGTTCTGTTAACTATTAAGACTTGTAAATTGTATTTCCCATTTTACAAAAAAAAAAAAAAAAAAAAAAAAAAAAAAAAAAAAAAAAAAAAAAAAAAAAAAAAAAAAAAAAAAAAAAAAAAAAAAAAAAAAAAAAAAAAAAAAAAAAAAAAAAAAAAAAAAAAAAAAAAAAAAAAAAAAAAAAAAAAAAAAAAAAAAAAAAAAAAAAAAAAAAAAAAAGCATGGAAGTGGAAACTTTCCAACTGCTGAGCGGAACAACTCAGCATCTGAAGTTTTACCTCTGGTGGCAAGCTAGACATATAAATTTGTTATAAATGCACATATGTTCATGCTCCCCCTTTTTACCGAACAGGAACGACACAGCAGCTTTTGTGGGTACTGAGGAACAGGTCTTGGTGTTTGCTTTAAAAAGGGGCAAAAGCAACCACGGAAATGGCATCAAACAACCCATTTTTAGGGCTTCTTGATGCCTTCAGTCCCAAAGTGTTCGACCTGTAAGAAAAACCTGTGAGGTGCTGGATAGGTGTGTTAAACCTGGGGGGTTCACTGAAATGGGTTTTGTCGACTCGTGTGTGAATAATGAAGGAACACCCCATCTGGATTGGAATTTTAGGAAAACTAGCTCCCAGTGGTCTGCAAAAACCAGGGAAAAATAATCAGGAAATGAAAAGTGAAGGGAAAACAGGAAGAAGTTAACTGAGGTAGTTCTTCCAAAAACACTATTCCAAAGTGGGCTCTTCACTGAAGGGAACGAAGGAAACTTCCTTCAGGGAAGGAAACTTGATTTTTGCTTTTGTGATCTGGTGATGTGAAACTGGAAATGTTTCTTGAGATGACTTGCTGGTCTGTACAAAGTGCTTTGTCTAACTGGTGATATTGAGTGCTGCTTAAAAAATGGGAAAAGCAGTGGAAATGCTGGAATGTGGGGTTTTTTTGCCTAGAAATGCAAGTCCTCACCACTTGGCCAAATCTGCTTAAGCTGCATGCTGTGCGATTCTAATTCTCCCCCCACTCCCTGGAAAAAAAAAAAAATCTGGTTTCTTTCTTATTTCATCTTTTTTTTTTTATTATTTCTTCCCACAGTAATGTTCTCTTCAGAAATCCTTTAGAAAATGCTGTGAACAGCTCAGCCCTGAACTCTTGGTTGGAGACTTCACATTCTCTTTGGACAAGGAGTGATAATATTAAAAATTGAGATTCTTTTTCTTTTTTCTCATTGTCAGGCTTCCCAACCTATGTTCTTGTTTGGAGCCTTGGCAGCTGAATAAGTGAATAATACGATTTTCCCTTATCCATTAGAAATATATCTTTAAAGCAAGGGCGTGTGTCTGTGAAAAGAAATTCCTTCCTTTCTGGTTTTTAGGTGATTAAAAAAAAAAATTTAAAAAAAATCAAAAACTAATAAGTTTTCTCTGTGTTTTCTCACTGGGAACCAGTAAGGCCATGTAATTACTTAATGGTCACTGGTGCTAGGGTAGGAAATGCTGCTTGGCTGTGGCAGCTGGCACAGAGCCAAAGCAAAGTTTGGAGCTGTTTGATACCTGCAAAGGCCTTTTTATTGCCTGTGGGCTCTGTCACCATTAACATTATTCATATTCTACGTGGGGAAAAAAATAAGATGCCATAAACCAGCCTGGTTTGGATCTGAGCTCCAACCTCAGATCTTGCATCTCCAACCTCAGATCTTCCATCTCCAACCTCAGATCTCGCATCTCCAACCTCAGATCTCGCATCTCCAACCTCAGATCTTGCATCTTCAACCTCAGATCTCGCATCTTCAACCTCAGATCTCGCATCTCCAACCTCAGATCTTGCAGCTCCAACCCCAGATCTCTCAGCTCCGACCTTAGCTCAACTCTCGCAGTTCCAGATCTCAAATCTTGGGGCCTGAGCCCCTGAAGCAGCATCAGGGACTTTCCAGGTTTAAGGCATTTAAGGTACATGAGGATGCTGTTGCTCCTGTGGGTTGATGTTCTCCTCTCCCCTGTCCTGTCCTGTGAGGATCTGGAGAATTCTTTGAGCAGACAGGGCTGTAGTGAAGAGGAAGGTCAGTGGGTGGTGAGTGGCTGTCCTTCAGCTGCTCATTAGTTGCACTGTGTGTTTTTAAACCTTCTGAGGTTATATTTTCTCCTCCTGGCCTCTCTGTCTGTGCCTCTGCTTTACCTTCTCTCCTCTAATTGTTTCT
>NW_020956829.1:74847-77389 GCF_003031625.1 Empidonax traillii
GGAGAATTCTTTGAGCAGACAGGGCTGTAGTGAAGAGGAAGGTCAGTGGGTGGTGAGTGGCTGTCCTTCAGCTGCTCATTAGTTGCACTGTGTGTTTTTAAACCTTCTGAGGTTATATTTTCTCCTCCTGGCCTCTCTGTCTGTGCCTCTGCTTTACCTTCTCTCCTCTAATTGTTTCTTTTATTATTTGGATGGTGAGGAGCTTTATTTCATCAGGATTAGACCTCAGGGTATTAGGTTGGCACAAAAGCACAAAGTTGAAAGCCCCATCCTTTCGTGTTTTGGTCTCCAGTGTGAGGTATCAGTGAAAGTGGGGAACAAATCGCTCAGCCCACCCCCAGCAATGCTCACTCACCCCTTTTCTGATATCCACTGGCATCAAGGTGATGCTGAGGACCAAAAATGACCTTTGCTGCTCCCGAGCCCACAGGACAGCAACGATAATAAAACAATTCAGAGGCTTCCAGAGCATCACCCTGAGCAGCCACAGCTTCGTGGTCCACGTGCCTTCCTCTGGCTTTGGGGAAGGAAAACACCCTCTGTTGTTTTCAGGAGCATGTGTTGGGAGCATCTGAAGGCTGGAATATGTTGAAGCATATGGCATATCATTCCCTTTCTTCCATTCATAATCTGCAGCGAGATCAGTCCCAGTAAGAACAAGCTCCAAGCTCTCAGCTGAAAACATTTCTGTAGCTGTGTCCTTCCAGCAGGCAGAGCTTTCTCTTGAAATACGTGAGCAAGATTGGCTTATTCAGTAAAATATATTACTTTTCCTTACCCAACTGTTGGAAATGTGATGCTTTACCCCAGGCTGCTCAAATCCTTTTAATTATCAGAATCATTTAGTTGTGAGTAACTTCCAAAGCCTGCCTATAAATACTTAAAATCAGCGATGAAAGAAACAGTTCCAGTGGTAACCTGCAGTTAAATAGTAGGTTAAATAGGCATAAAAACCCTGGGCAGATTTCTTGCCTCCTGGAAGACAATGTTTAGACGAACCCAGATCCTGGCGACTTGAATTCTGAGCTTTTGTATTTGACATTTTTACGAGTCGTGGGGCGGGGAGGGGGCCAAGATGGCGGGCGGGCCAAGATGGCGGGCGGGCCAAGATGGCGGGCGGGCCAAGATGGCGGGCGGGCCAAGATGGCGGGCGGGCCGGCAGCCACGCGCTCGGCGAGCTCCTGCAGTTGAGTGGTGGGTGGTGAGGGACCCGCTCCAGCTGCCGTGCCTCGTCGCTGCCCTGCACGCACGGGAGATGCTGCCGCGCCGATCTGTGTAGTCGACCTCGTGGAGAAGCCGTCGGGAGCTCTGTCTCGACGCCGGAGCGGCGGAGCGGTTGGCGAATGGCCGGTGGGACGGGGCCGCGCCGGGTCGGGCCGGGCGGGTGCAGGGGGGGGGCCGAGGGGGGGCCGGACTGTCCCGGGGGTTCCCCAGATCGTCCGGGGGAGGGGAGGATGGATGGCCCCGTTCAGAGTGGGGCGAAATCCCCAGGTTGGGCCGGGCCGGGTCAGGCCGGGCAGGAACGGGGGAGTGGGAGGACGGACCCGGGGTTTCCCCGGGCCGACGTGGCGGGGCCGGCGAGGCGGGCTCGTTTGGGGGGCCGCGGGTGGGCAGTGCAAAGAGGAGCTTGCAGGGGCACGCTGGGGGATGAGATTTGGGGTAGACAGTGGGTTTCTCTGGGGGCTGGAGGGTTTGGGCTGGGCAGGGGCTGTGGAGGGTCCCCAAGCCTAGCTGCATGCAGGGACCTCTTACATCTGTGCCCGCTCTTGCCCAGGGGTGTGCTGGGACCGCGCCTCTTCGGGCATTGACGAGGTGGGAGAGTGGGAGTGAGATAAGGGTTCGGCTGGAATGTGGCGCGTTTTTATTGTTGTTGTTTTGTGGGTTGTGTTTTTGTTTGGTTTGTTTGTTTGTTTATTTTGTTTTGTTTTGTCTCAAAGCATCTTAGAGGGGTGCTCAGGGCAAGGAAATGTCCCTGGGTTAAACTGTAGGAAGGTGTGAAGGAAAGGTAGGAGAAAAAAAAAAAAAAAAAAAAAAAAAAGGGCTTGTCCAAACTATTTCAGTATCCCCTTTTGAGGTTGCGAGCTGTGCTGGTGGTGGCATATGCCTCCGGTAGGGTCTCCCATGCCAGACAGGTCGAAACTGAAGGGTCAAATTTATTCATGGGCAGGATGAGCTCACTAGCCTTCTGGCGGTCATCCTAGGAGAAGGACAACTCTAATTTCAAACCCGGGCAGATGGAGCTCGCTTAGCCCTGTAAGGCCATCCATCCAAGAGAAGGATACTCTAATTAAACCTACGTCCTGAGGACCTCACTGTCACCGTCCAGGCTTGCTAGGCCCTGGCAGATGAACCGCAGGAGTAAAGGGTGGGACCAGTTCTGCGCAAGCTGAGCCTCACCTAAAAAATCCACTGCGCAGGCTCAAGGGGTATACCCACACTTGTAAAGTCCTGCAGCGACAGGTGAGGGACGAAACGGCAGGTGATAAGATGCACTGGAAGCCGCAGACCCAACCCTGCACGCAGGCGGTTCAGGACATTGGTC
>NW_020956829.1:78217-80652 GCF_003031625.1 Empidonax traillii
ATCCTGAATGACCAAGCAGCCTTTTTCAAGGAGAGCACTGCTTGCTCCACACGGAGAGGGGCCTAGAAAAGGTGGCCTAACCAAAGCTCATCTCCACTCTTCACCTGGTTGGTTAACCGCGGCCAACGGGCATCTTCTGTTGCGGTCAAACAAAGATTAAGAGTAAAAGGCATACACCTGCCTCCAAAGATGTACTCAAATTAACACTCGCATGCTGGAACATCAGAACTATGCTTGATACTGCATATTAAGTTTCACGAATTTGTGGTGCGCTGCTGGGAACGAGGTGTAGTGCCTTCAGACCTTCGTGACCCTGTCACCGTCACCTTGTACAAGAGGAAAGGAGATAAATCAGACTGCTCAAATTACCGAGGTATTACTCTGCTCTCCATTGCTGGTAAAATCCTCGCAAGAATTCTTTTGAACAGACTAATACCCTCCATAGCAGAAGATCTTCTACCTGAAAGCCAATGTGGTTTCTGAGCCAGCAGAGGTACCACAGACGTGGTATTTGTTCTCAGACAACTGAGAACACAAGAGAAGTGTCGGGAACAGAACAGAACAAAGGACTCTATGTTACCTTTGTTGATCTCACCAAGGCTTTCGATACTGTGAGCAGAAAAGGTCTGTGGCAGATTTTGGAACGTTTAGGATGTCCTCCCAAGTTCCTCAAAATGATCATCTCTCTTCATGAGGACCAGCGCGGTCAAGTCAGATATGGGGACGCACTTTCTGAGCCGTTTCTAATAGCTAATGGTGTGAAGCAAGGCTGCGTTCTTGCACCAACCTCATTCACGATCTTCTTCAGCATGATGCTCCAAAGGGCTATGGCAGACCTCGATGATGAAAACGGTGTCTACATTCGATATCGTACCGATGGGAGCCTTTTCAACCTAAGGCGACTGAAGGCCCACACTAAGACCTTAAATCATCTTGTCCATGAGCTGCTTTACGCTGATAATGCCGCTCTCGTCGCCCACACAGAAGCAGCTCTGCAGCGTTTAACATCCTGCTTTGCAGAGGCTGCTGAGCTTTTTGGGCTGGAAGTCAGCTTGAAGAAGACAGAAGTTTTATATCAGCCTGCACCTCGGGAAGTCTTCCATCATCTCCATATCACCATTGGTGAATCAGAGCTCAAATCAGTCCAACAGTTTAATTACCTGGGAAGCATCATCTCCTCGGACAGTAAGATTGATGCAGGAATAGACAACAGGTTAGCAAAGGCACACAGTGCTTTTGGTGAACTCCGTAAAAGAGTGTGGCAAAACAAACACCTGAAGAAAAGTACTAAGATCAGTGTCTACAGAGCCATCGTGCTGTCTACTCTTCTATATGGGTCTGAATCATGGGTCATTTATCGGCACCACTTGCGTCTCTTAGAACGCTTCCATCAGCGCTGCCTCCGTACAATCCTTAACATCCACTGGACTGACTATGTGACCAGATCGTGCTCTGTGGGGAACTTGCCACTGGCTGCAGTGAGAGAGGAGCCCCGAAGAGGAGATACAAGGACTGCCTGAAACAATCCCTCAGCCTTGGCCATATTGATCACCACCATTGGTCTACCCTGGCCTCCAATCGGGAGGCCTGGAGACACACCATCTACAACGCTGCTGCTGCTTCTGAGAACACACGCAGGATCACTCTCGAGGAGAAAAGACAACGCAGAAAGAATCGCATCTCGTCGATATCTTTCTTGCCTTACTGGGAGAAGGTAGAAATAGTCAAATCAGATTAGATTTCTTGGGTGTTGTGTTTCTGTTACCAGGTGCTTTGAAAGAAGCCACAGGAAACTTTGCAGTCATCAGTGTTATGGTTGTGGAACATCATCAAGACATTTTCCTAATCCTAATATGTCCCCCCCCCTTTCCTTTTCTATCCAGGGGGCAAAACTGGCAGATTTGGAATTAAACACAGCTTGCATATTCCTGCTACAATGCTAGCTGGCATTAAAGTAGTTTTATATCCCTGTCACCTGAGAGCACCCAAATTTCTGCAGGGGAGAATTAGCAGGTGTTTGCAACTCTTATATTTTTAAACCCTTGAAAAATCAGGGGTTTATCCCACAAGGTTTGCTGACTTCTCGAGCAGGCAAAGGGTCCCTGTGGCATCACTTCAGAGTGACTATTCATGTAATTAAAGTGAGACACCTGTTTAAGGCAGAGCTGCATTCAGTGGAGTCAAGAAATAAAAATTAGGCCCTGACTGTGCAGATGTTTGAGCATGAGGTTAAGCGTGTCTGTATTGTCAAGGAATTCTTGTAAGGCCACTTGAGTGACTAAAGCAGGTTAAATGCCAGTGAAACAACGTTTGTACTGCTGGGGACCACTTTTATTTGGCTCATGCATTAATGAATTAATTTAATTTGGATCTCCAGTTGCTTGTAGAGACCCTGTTTGACAGCTGGAGTGGGATCCTAAGTACATACCTGGACC
>NW_020956830.1:0-79528 GCF_003031625.1 Empidonax traillii
TCTATATAAAAAAGTTAGTTTTAGTTTCAGGAGCTGCCATGGGAGTGTTGGATTTTACTGGACAGTAACAGCTGCATGAAGGTTTATGGTATTTATATATTTAGAAGTTTTCACTGTGTTTAATTAGATAACATTATTGTTAGAAGTCAATTTGCAATGCTAAATTGGAAGTAGTTAAGAATGTCATTCTAAGGAGGGGAAAAAATGGATGCAGTTAGTTCAGATAAAGAATTTATTGGGAACAGAATTAATTTTCATCCAGACAAAAAGTGTCTGCAGCACAGTTCTCATTTGCTTTGTGACACAAAAGAAAATATACAAATATTGTATTTATTTATATGCCATACATCTGGATCTTACAGATTTTCATACAACCTTGTTCACGTAATGGTGCATAGGAAACCTGCAAAGCAGCTGTGTGTGCACACGTTTGCTGTGTACTGCTTGGCACACGTCCTGACCCACGGTTGTTTGCAGTGCTGTGGGACTCCAGCCATTCCTAGGTGCTGGAATGTGAATCTCAGTGGCATCCAGTTGCTAAATTGACTGCATGCTCCCTGGCACGTTCTTGGCCCACACAGCCTTGTGCTCTGCCGAACATTTCCTGGTCGTGCTCCATGGATTAGCGCAGAGCAGATGATGTGAGGCCAGGAAAATAATCCTGAGAATGTTCAGTTTACCAGTTATCATGGACATGTTAGGTTTGTATTATTCAGGAAAGACATAGTACTTCAAAGAGATAGGCTTAGCTTCTATGGAAGTCTGTACGGCTGATGTGTATTTTTCAACTTGAATTATGCTGTCCAGCTATAATTCTAAGGAGTAAATATTTTCACTTTTAAACACATAATAAAGGAGACAATCTGAATATTAGAGTTAGGTGTACTAGATTTTTACTGGAGAGGCCAAATGCATGGCATTTACCTTTGGATTGTTCTGGAAAAGTTGTTACATACCCTAAAACCTCATGCCATCATCATAGGTGTTTGCATTTCATTAATTGGTTGTTTCATTTACTATTTAGAGGTTAAGAAGGGGAAAAAATGACAGTCAGCAACTGGGGAAGACACCCTCAGTCTGCTGTTTAAACCTCTTGGTGCTCTCTTACTGGTCAGCAGGAGTCAGGCTCGCTGAGCCCCAAAGCACAGCATACAGCCAGGATACAGTCAGTTTGTAAGAGCAATATGGGGAACAATTAAAAAGGTGAAAGAGAAATGAGTGGGCAGGGAACAGGCTTTTGTGAATGCAAGTCATGTGGCAGTATGGTTGGCCAGGAACTAGTCAGGAAAAAAGGGTCGAAAAACCTAATTATGTTGATTGACTACACATTATTTCAGCAACACAAAATGCCTTTGAAGATCTGCACCATAATGGCCTGCTTGAGCTACCCATACCCATTTTTCACTTTCACACAGGCTTCATTCACTCTGCAAGGGGATGTTTCTGTTTACTGTTGGGCTTTTGCTCTGACTCTTCTGAAGTTCCCTGAAATGCATTCTGTTATCATGAGCTGGATATGATGTTTGTACCATGGAAGGATGACATTCCAAGCCTGAGAAATGGTAGTCCTGTTTAGTATGGAATGTTTGGGGGGTTTTTTTCCTATGATGGCATTGCAGAGGTGACTGAGATTTTATTTTTTTATTTTTTTCTGTCTTCTACTGAACCTTTAATTGGCTTTGCAAGAAGTGGTGGCTTTGTATTCTTCCCTGTTTTATTGCTGTACAGTTAGTTTTTCCCACTTCTCAAAGATTTATAACTTCAGGTTTGTTTCTAATCTCAAACAGTGGGAATATTTGCAACCATTCCAAATTCATAAGCTTATTTTTTCTTCTACCAACCTTGTCTAAAAATATTTATTACCTCATGGCAGATTTCTGCCCAATTCTATTTGATGCAACCTTTCACTTCAATAAATAGTCTTTGCCTTTTTCCCTATAAATTGAATACTTAGTTTACAGAGACTTCCTCTAAACTGTATTTCTTTGCTTAGTTTATGTGAATGGTCTGTATTAAATCCTTGAAACTAATGTATGCAATGTAAACTCTATTTCCTTTTTCCACTTGTCTTACTATCTTGTTATATAAGGAGATTATGACAGTTTGACAGAATTTCTTCTTAAGAAATCTATACTGGTTATGACTTAACAACTCTTCTGTGTACAAGAAATACCTCATGAAGTATAATTATATTAATTTAGAGAACAAAAGAAATTGCACATTCTTTATTTATGAGCTGCCTCAATCTTGGGGGAATTTTATGCTGAAAATTAATGAAAATGCTTTGAGTGAACACTTAGAAATCTTAATTCCTTTGAAGAAGAAACTCCTCTTTGAAAGAATTTACCAAAATTGTATTTATACATTTTAGTAAGGTTAACATTGGGGGTTTTTTTCTCCAATTTTAATGTAATTGTAGTACTAGCTTTAAATCAAACATATATTTAATCTTTGTAACTAATTTTACTTACAGACACCAAATGTATTAAGATCTAGGGAAAATTTGTGTGCTGTGTTTTATAACTTATAGATAACTTTTTTTAAAAACTTTTTTTAATACCTTTGTGTAGAATGAAAATAAATGGGTAGAGTTTCAAACAGGATATGTTACTTAGTTTTAACAACTTCATATGAGAAGGGCAAAAGATCCTGGTGTCCTTCATCTGCTGCTGGGGAAGAGGACAGACCTGTTGCCCTGTTTCTTTTCCTCTGGTCCTGTAGTCCCTCTCTCACCTGGGTGCTCTCCCAGGAAGCCTGTTCATTTTACTTATCAGGCCGAAAATTGCTTTCTGGGCTTTTTTTGCATAGGGTTGTTGCTGGTCCCGACAAGTTGGTTAAATCAGTTTCTGAGCTGCTGGGAGTACAACAGCCAGGCTTGGAGTCATGGAAGAACAGGAGGTGGGCAGAGGTGGAAAGCACTGCTGCCTGCTCTCAGCAGAAGAGAGGTGTGAGACTGGCACAGCCGTGGTGTTTCCCCACATCCCTGCACTGCTGCCTCCTCGCTCCCTGTCCGTGCTCGCTCCACAGCACTTCACTTGAGAAGCTAGTTTCCTTCTTCTTGGAGAAACTGTCATTAAGCTATAGATCTAATGGGAAACTGAAGATGGAAAAACACTGAAAAAACTAATAGACAGTAAAATTAAATAAGGAAATAGCTAGCTTCTGGCAGCTGGGTTTATAGGTTTTAAAAGCAGGAAAACATAAGGCACTTAAGACTCCTTACTCAAAACTGAAGAATTGAGTAGCTTAAAAGTCTTGAAAGCTTTTTTTTTTTTTTAACCAAGTTCTTTTCTGATCCAAATTTTTCTTTATCTGTTTATTTATAAGCATATTTATTTACTGTGTTTTTTACAAGCAGCTATTAAAATACAGAGACAATTCAATTTAGTGAACTAGAACTCAGCAGTCCATTACAAGTTGCTTCACTGTGGAACAGAACGTACTTCATGACCACGCATTTAACTTAGATACAGCTTTCAGCATTGACTTCTGAGACTGGATTTGGTCAATCCTCTACTTAAACTTGTCAAGCAGCATTTGGATTTGTTTTGCTTTGGTCAAAAGCTATGGTTTATGGACAGGGGCTGATCATAGTCATCACAAAAGACTGGTGCTTAGTTCAGTTTTTCCTATGGAAAAATATATAGTGTTTTTAATAACATGATTTTTCTTTTTTTTATTCTGCAGAGACCTAAGATTTAATAGGATTAAAGAAATCCAGCCCGGAGAGTTTAGACGACTTAAAAACCTGAACACACTGTAAGTTCTTTTTCAACCTTGAGACCTTTTTCCCTTTTGATTTAATATGATTAATTTGTTAATGTGTCATATTTTCTCACTTATCCCAGGTAAGTAGTCTCATAAATTTGAACTCTAGTATTTACACAGGTGAGAGAAGGCTTAGGACCATGTGATGGGTTGACCCTGGCTGCATGCCAGATGCTCACCAAAACCTTTTTATCACTCCCCTTTGCAACTGGACAGAGAAGAGAGAATGTAATGAAGGGTTCATGAGTTGAGATAAGGACCAGGAGAGATCACTCACTGATTTCTGTCACAAACAAAAACAGAGTCAAAATGGGAGTCAATATTAATTAAATTTATTAGTAACAGAATCAGAGCAGGAGAATGAGAACTAAAATAAATCTTAAAAAAGCACCATCCTTCCATGCCTCCCTCCTTCCCAAGTTCTACCTTCTTGCCCACGTTGGCACAGGGAGACAGGTAATGGTAGTTATGTTCAGTTCCTCACAGGTTATTTCTGCCACTGCTCAGGGAAAGGAGTCCTTCCCCTGCTCTCTGTGTCTCCTGTGGGAGACAGTCCTTAATGAATTTCTCCAGCGTGGGTCCATCCCACGGGCAATAGTTCTTCACAAAACTGCTGCCACTTGGGCACAGGTTGCTTCAGCTTGGGTCCCCTGCAGAGCCACAAGTCCTACCAGGAAAACCTGCTCCAGCATGGGCTCTGCTCTCCACGGGTCAGCAGGGCCCTACAAGGACATGGGACTCCCATGGAGTCACAACCTCCTTCACGCATCCACCTGCCCTGGCGCGGGTCTCCTCAGTGGGCTGTAGGGGCATCTCTGCACCCCAATGGTCCTCCATGGGCTGCAGGGGCACAGCTGCTCCACCCTGCTCTGCACCATGGGCTGCAGGGCCTCAGCTCTGGTGTCTGGAGCACCTCCTCATGTTTTGAAATTCCTATTCTAATGTACTTACCAGGACTGGCAAGACTTGGAAGATTTTGTCCCTACTGAGTTGCCTTTTATGGAGATCTTTGTTGTCACATATGATTGTGAAGAAAAATCTGTGTTTTCTAAAAGACCTTTTACAACCAATAATACAAATAGTATGTGTATTATACTTTTAACTTTGTCTCTCCTTTATCATTCTTTCAGATGTCACTTTTGAAACAAATGAATGCATGTTTCTCTTCTTTATATTAAAAGGCTGGAGGAGTTAAAATTGACAGTTATTTTTACTTTTAAATGTACATAACTTATGATTATGTGCATTTCCATGTGATTATGCAAATGTGACTGTTTCCCAGAACACAAGTAGTGTGTGAACTGAAAGGCAGTAGTGATATCAGTGAGCTCTGGATCACTGTTTTATCTGCAGGAACATAACAACAAATGTATTTAGACATCTTGTACTTCATGTTCATACCAGAAGTAATTATAGGACTTTCCCCCAAATGTGTGTTGTCCAAATCTGTGCTGCCAAAATGTTTTTACTAGCTATCTCTACTACCAGTCTCCTTTGATCATACCTCTGTTTGCAGTTGATCCCCAGTTTTGAATTACAATTTCTTTCAGATATCCAGCCTCACGTTTTAACTGTCCAGTTCACTGATCTGAGATCCACAAGGCCCAAATAAAGAGAGAATATGTTAAGTTTGAATTCCCTTCTCTTCATAAAACCACTGCATGAGGAATGAGTGCAAATCTGTGCATACAGACAGTTGTGTTCCTGTAAGATGTAAAGGGCCCAGTAAACAAGATAGTACTAAGAAGCATCTAGAAAAAGTCACTTTAATGCACCTGCTGATGGCAAATCTTTGTCAATATCATTTTTATCGATTTCAAACTGATGTAGAGACTTGAGACTGTTTTTTTCACTCTTCATCTATATTTCAGATACCTGCAGAAAGCCACATTATTTCAGTTGTGTGTGGTTTGTTTTGTTAGTTTTGTTAGTTGTATTTTTTTCTTGCTTGTTGTGGGTTTTTTTTTGATTTTGATATTTTTATGTTGGTGTGTTGTTTTGTTGTTTTGGTTTTTTGGTGTTTTTTTTTTTTTAAAGTTTAATTTTTTCAGTTTTCACCTTCGAGATAGTGGCTGAGCAGCTCTAAGCATATAACTCTTTTTCCTCTAATGGTTGCTGTTAGGGGGAAAAACATTTTCCATTTAATACTACATTGCACCTGCTTTTATACATTTTCCCCCCTAGTGTTTCTGTATGTTAAAAATAAATATCTCTTTATTTCTTTTTGTAGGCTTCTAAACAACAATCAAATCAAAAGAATACCTAGTGGGGCATTTGAAGACCTTGAAAATCTGAAATATCTGTAAGTTAAATGAATGTCACTTCCTGCATCAGTGTGTAACTGAGCTTCTTCAGTGGGAAAGTTTTTTAATCTGAGATTGTAAAGTTTTTTCTGACTCACTAAATCAGGAGATACACAACAGTGAAAATCTGTGAAATTATGTTATGGGATGGGGGCAACTGTGTTTCTCTAAGTAGTTGCTAGTAAAAGGCTGATATCTGTAGGCAGCACATTTTAAAGGACTTAATAATTGCTGTTTATGCAACTTAAAAGATAATTAAAAAGGAGTATGTTGAAATGCTTAGGAAACCACTTTGTTAAGGGTTCACTGAAGTCTTCACTCAGGTACTTTTTGCATTTTGAAAAGTGGTTTAAAAACAGCTAGTCCAAGACTTGTGTCTGCAGAAGCTTACATAATCTTTTTTAACTATTCCTAAATTGTTCACTAAATGCAGTAAAAATTCATAAGTGAAATATTCAGTCAAACCCAAAATACAAGAGTACCTATATGATTTGGTGTAAGTTCTATGTCTTCCATCAACCTGTATATTTTAAGAATAACTTCTCCCATTTTTAACAAACATACCAAGTGTATTACATATCTGAATAAACAAAAGGTGTTCAAAAATGTTATTTTTATCTGTATAATAGACTAAAGCTGCATAGTGAGCTGTCATGGATCCTCGGCTCTGGAGTCCACCTTATGTGCTGTCATTTAGAAAAGTTTCACTGCATTGTCTTGGAGTGTTGATTGATTATTACTTGAATGATGTACAGAAAAAAAATGGTCACATGGGGATTATATTGCTTTGGAAACAATTCAGAAGCTTAATTTTCCATATAGTTTTCAAGAATGCAGCCTGAATAGCTGTAAGGAGGCAGGAGAAGGGAGAAAATGACATAAATTTGTGCAGACGCATTACCTGTTTTTCCAAGCTATGTCTGATTACATTTCCTGGTCTCATATTTATGTGTATTGTCTTTCAGTAATAACACTGTTTAATCAGTATACAATAGGAAGGAAAAGAATATTGAACAGACTGTCACCAGTGAATGATTAAAGTCCATGATGGTTGTATTTGTTGCAAGATACGTCTGTATGGTGGATCAGGTAGTGTAGTACATAAGGTTTACTAATTGAGGATGACTAAGCTTCTTTCCAAAGTCAGCAACTGTACAAAGATTCTTCTTGGTTCTTATTAGTTCTTTGTTTTCACATGCTTGCCTTTACCTAACTGTAATAAAACTGAAATAAAACTCAGCTATGCAGTGTGTGCAGTTCAGTGAAAGAGTAAAAAGAGATAACTGAACTCTGATCAGTTTTCACGTAGCAATGGTTATCAGTATCTATACTGTTAAAAGCAAGATCTTTTTGTTTTCCTGTTGTTCCTTGGAAAATTTGAACATAACGTTCAATGTGATAGTTTATTCAACTGCAGAACACTTTTCAACTGCAGAACACTTTTTAAAGCCATCCCTCATTTTGCAAAAATAGACTTTAAGATTTTTTTACCTATTTCAGTGGCTGTGGTATAAATGTTTAAATTGTACAGCCTTAATGTTATAAAGTTGCTGGTACTGGTTGGGTTATCAATACAGAAGGCTTAAGTGTAGCAAATCAGTACCGTTCAGCAGTGAAAGTTTTAGCTGAGTAAGTACGTGCTAACTGTATTCTGTGAAATGAAGGGAACAAAGCAGAACATTTTTTCCCAATAGGATTGTTCAAAAGCTAGAAATACTGCTCAGAATGTAATATTATAAAGTCAAATCATCTGGAATAATTGAGGTTTAGTATGGTCTGATCCTATGGATATTTGCAAACCAAACTTGTACTGCTGTATTTCATAAAATGAGATCATTGGTCCATGATGTTACTTGTGTTCTTATGAGAATTCATGTACTGGATTGCATATGGTTCTGAAAATTTATAATTCACTGAGTAATTTTAGAAAATCTATCATTTCTCAGTGTCTCTGACTTAGCAAATTATGAATATATATAAATATAAAATCTATAACAATTAGTAAATGTGAATATAGAACAATATATAAAATATTGGCAACTGTAGAATTATACATAAATTATGTAAGTATAAAATATAATGCAGCATATTCATTTTTTTAAAATAGCCAATTTCTAAGAAATAAAGACCCATTCCTGTATGTCTGATGAACATCAGTTATTTGCTTTCAGACAAAATTATTTTGAAGGCCGTAGAATTTTCGAATGCTTCTTTGTACTGTTTCTTTCTGAAATTGAGCTTAGTTTTATGAGCAATAAATATATGAGCAATTTTCAGAATTACCTGTCTGAAGGGCACATTTTGACAAAGAGTAATGATATTTTCTCAATTTTCTGTGCATTAAAAAAAATTATCACTGTAAAAGTTGGTCTTTACATTATAAAAAGAAAATTGTTCACATGTGATTTTTGACCCTTACTTTTTAGGACTTTTTGTTATCTTGTTTTTTTTCTAATTGAAATTTTGATAGTTACAAAAGCAGTTTTGTGTGATTTTGCTGTGCTGTTTATGGTAATAATTTGGTTTTGGATTCATATACTAAAAGCTGGAAAAAAAGAAATGTAATTATTGTTTTGCTGTGAAACCAAGAGGGTACTTTTTTTCTGCCTTTCTGTCTGTCTTTATTTCATATACTTTAGTCTTCGTAATATGGTTCTTTAATAAGCCTTCTCAACCTTAAAATAGAGATGCAGGTAGATTTGTGGAAACTTGATAGGATAGTCCTTCCTGACCCTAGTCTATTCTAGTCAACAGTTTATTCTCCAAGAGAGAATATGATTGGGAATTGATGGTAGACACATACTACCATTTTAATGTGTAGAATACTAGAAGATTTGGGAATAGAAGTGGAAAAAATGAAGTTAGGTTAAAAAAGAAAGAATTTAGGGAGAAGGTAGAAAAAATATATAATATAGATTAGCTATTAAAGAAACCTTTCTAAATAAAGAGAAGGTACTTGGTGTTTACAGAGCAGTGAACCAGAAGATAGTGCAAAGGAAGTGATCAAAATAGAAATGGAGACTGAAATTAACTTTGTCAACAAAATTGACAGCTGTTCAATTAGTATGAAATGGAGAGATGAGGAATCAGACATCAAAGTATTATAAACGTTAATGGTAAATGGTAATAAAACTTTATGAAATGTATCATATTCTGTAAATACTAAAGGGGAGCATACAACTTCTGTCTTGTGTTTAGTGAATGAAGTAATAGTAGTAGAAGATGTATTACAAGTTTGCCAAAGTGCTGATTTGCTGAGCTCACCCTTCCAGAATGAGATTAGGTCACATTTCCTTCTGTGCCTTCTGCCAGTGTTGCTGTCCTGGTCATGAGACTTGTTCCTTTGAACATCTGCGGTGGTTCCAGATCTCTTTTCTTTGCAATTCGTGTTGCTAATTCCACTACCTCCTTCATGTTTCTATGTAAATATCTCTTTGCTGTTTGTATTTACTTGTCAGATTTAACTCTACAATACCTAATACTGCTGTTACTTTTTGCCTTTTTTTTCCCTTCAGTTCCAAACAAATGTATCTGGATCTTACTTTCTCTGAATCACATGATTTTTAATATGGTCCATTAAAAACAAAAAACAAACCCTCATAAGGGATCTAGCAAATGTTTTAATTACAGCTACTTTTTCCCCCCTAATTTTCTGATAACTGGTTACCTGTTTGTTCATATCCTAAGTATGTGATCAGTACCTCTGATCTCTATCAGCCTTGCTTGCATTGCTGGAAAAAAATGCGCTTTTTTTTTTTTTTTTAACACTTCTGAAAGTAGTTATTAGCAATTGCCAGAAAATAATTTAGTGTCCTAATAGAGTATATCCCTCTGTTATCTTAATCCACTGTTTATTCATCCTTTGTAAAATGATAACGATTCAGCTCTGTAAGAGAGCTTTTAGGTAAATGAAATGATAAATTACTTTTTCTCTGTTATACTCTAAATTTGTTTTCTGATAATGTAACTGGGATAAATTTAGAGTATGTTTATGTTAAAGATTAGGAGAGTGTTTACAAAGTTACTTCTTTGACACAGTATATGCACAGTAGCATTGTAGAGAGACATCAATATTTTTTTTGTCAGTGATACTTATTTGTACTTTGTATTGTGTCATCTCTCTCTCCATTAGGCAAATATTTATATATTTTTCTTTCTGTTACTATCCTCAGAGAAATAACTACATAATTAAATGGAAATCTAGTTAACACATCTGTCATAGGACATATGTTGTTGTAGCCCTGGCGTTGCTGGGGCTTCTCTGTGAAGGCAGGACATGATGGACTGAGTTCAGTTGAATGTCCTGCAGCTGAGGGTTTTCTGACCAGAATGGAAAAAGCTGCAGTTTAAAGCTGAATCCCAAATCAAGTCCCACCTCAGCGGCTTGGTAAGAGCTCCAAAAGGAGACATGAAAGGCTGCTCCCTTCCCTGCAGTACAGTGGTAAAAACCTGCAATACTACAAAGTCATTATCCCAGTCTTCCTCTAACCCACCTCCAATTTTCACTCTGCCTTCTTTTATGTGCAGAGAGTAAATAAAGGTTACATGACTGATTCTGGTAAAACTTTTTTAACAATTGCATTCATTCAGATTTCTTTAATAAAATTACTGAAATGCCCACAAGAGATATATTTAACTGAGATGGGTTTTCAAAACCATCTAAGCCCACTTTAGTTCTCTGGTCTGATCAGAAATTAAGTACTCAGGAATAAGAGGAATTTCCACACTGCTAAATGAAGTGTATTCAGAAAGATAAATAACACTTTAGATGTTCAGTCAAAATTTTCTAAGGAGTGAGAAGAAATGTTGCATTTAAAATTCTCATGGGAAAATAAGATAGGAATTTAATACCATACAAAGAGGAAAATTAGGGAGAGACGAAATTCATCAAATGAATTGGTAAATCTGGGTCAAAACAAATCTTTGAATACTCATGAAATAATTTTTTTTGTCAAACAGAATATAAACCAGTTCCACATACAAAATGTGTAAGACATCTATTCTTGCCCTTTTCAAAATATTTTAAACATTTTTACAGTAATTTCACATGACAGTAATTTTTACCTGGTTTAATTTGTTCCTAATTTTGAGTATTTTGAAAACCTCAGAAATATTTACTTGCTTGTTGTCTATTCTTGGAGGAACTCTGCTTTTTATTCAGATGTATATCTATGTTAATGAAGCACACATGAGTCTCTGTATATTAATGTGTTGGATTCTCAGCAACCAGTGCATTGGAAATGTTAATTTAGATTCAAGGGAAGGATGCTACTCCATATTGTCCCCCAAAGTTGTTATTAGTTGAATATCATACCTACAACCTCTTTCCTTGTTAGGGCCTATTGTGAAATGTTGCCCATTGTCACATCAATATAAAAACTGCCACAACTCCAAAAGAGCCAGTATTTTTTTTCTGTTGCATCCAAGAAGTTTGCAATATTTCCAGTAAGTTACTGAAAACTGTAATAATAGAAAAGCCAAAACCACTACTAATAAGATGCCTGCTAATAAAGTTATTTGTGGTACAAAGTCTCTTCATCCCCTTTTCATAAAAACCATTCCCACTTAACTGAATTTCAAGTCATTTGTCAAATAATTGTGAAAAAGTTTTTAACCAAAACCTGTTCCTATCCTAACACAAAGAGTGACTGACACTGAACCCCCTGAGTATTTCCTGAGTATTTTCATTTGCTGCCTCCATGCAGAAAATGCAGTCATTAGCTAAACTGTGTGATTTTTCTCCAATACCCCCTCACTAAACCATCCTTGCTCTTAAGAGCATGATGAATGTGAGCATATACACTGATCCATCCTGATTTATTTTAATTCTGTAAAAAAAACCAACATGTGATCATTCTGGTACTCTGCACATGTATATATAGAGTATCAGTATGGACCTAATGTCTGTGTTCTACACAGTGATAACACAAATATACAAAGCTGCTTTATGGATGCAATACCAATATTATAACTTGTACTTTTTTTGTAAATATTCAAAAGGTGACACAGGTGGAGTTAGAGAAATTCTCACTGTTTGTTCTCCAAGTCCAGTAAAAATACATATTCCATCATAATTTGAATATTTGTGCCAATGTTCAGATGAGATTTTTAAAGAAAACAAGAGGCTAGTGCTATTTCCCAGTGTGTTCTGGTAAAGGCACTTCTGGTGCAATTCTGTCCCACTGAGTTGAATTTATTTTGACTTTTGGCAAATGAATAAAGCAAACAAGGGACAAAACCCCATTAAGTAATACCATGAGCACTGGGAAGCCCAAGACAATCTGGATTACAGCCTCAGGGCCTTCAAGGCCCCAGACTTTTTTTTCCCAAGCAGACATTTGGGATGAAATCTCAAGGACAGAGTCTCTTTTAATTTTTGTTTTGTATTTTTTTTTCCTAATATGCAGTTGAAAAACTGTCTTCACGTGTCAACTTAATTCTTCTTTTCCACCCTCATGTAGCTCTTGTTTGTGTACTAATATTACTGATTGTTTCTTGTTTCAGCTATTTGTACAAGAATGAAATCCAGTCAATTGACAGGCAAGCATTTAAAGGACTTGCCTCTCTAGAACAACTGTAAGTGCCTTTTCTCTTCTGTGCTGTCATCTCCATGGTTCCCCTGCAGAGGAAAAGTGCACGCCTTGATCCATACATCCTACCTGCATGCTCTGCATGTCTGCACTCCCTGGGTTGTTGGGCAGAGAGCCCCATAACCATTTGCATGGAAAAAACACAATTGATCTCTGTGTCAATATTCCCCATTTCTGTGTTTGTCTTTTATTTGTGATTTGCATTCCTGGTGTCCCTGTACATTGTTACATGGCTTTGAAAAAGGAGAAGCATTATTGTGGACAATGTTGAAAACTAATGTGTACTGCTTAGAGAACTTTATTTCATTCCTCTAGGTTTTGTAATATTGCAATTTCTTTGACTGCAGCAGTTACTTTGTTTTATGCAACATAACTAAAGCTGAATTAGGCTCTTGAAGTTTAATCCAGTTTCGTTATATTTGAAAACAAGAATAGATTTTTAAATTAAAATTTTACTATTACTTATATGCTGATCATTGTGATATACAGGTGTTTAAAAAGTAAGAATGTACATAATTTGTAATATAGATGTTTCAGTAATGTCCTCTAGAAAGATTGGTTAAAATCATACTTCTTTTCATGTTTAATGAATGAAGAATAATTTCTATTGAAAAGTAATGAAAAATGCAGTCCTCAGTATGATAAAACCCGATTGTATTGATTCCATATAGTTCAACTATATTTTGTTTTATAATTACTACAAGAAAGAGGTTGGGGTGCTGGAGCAAGTCCAGAGAAGGGCAATGAAGCTGGTAAAGGGTCTGGAGCACAAGTCCTATGAGGAGCAACTGAGGGAAGTGGGGTAGTTTAATTTGGAGAAAATGAGGTTCAGTGGAGACCTTATTGCTCTCTATAACTACCTGAAAGGTGGTTGTAGTGAACTGGAAATTGCTCTCTTCTCCCAGATAACAAGTGACAGGACAAGAGGAAATGGCCTCAAGTTGCACCAGGGGATGTTTAGATTGGATATTAGGAAGAAATTTTTAATGGAAGGGGTTGGAAGGCATTGGAAGAGGCTGCTAAGGGAAGTAATGGAGTCACCATCCCTGGAAGTGTTCAAGAAATGACTGGATACGGCACTTTGAGGGGACGGTTTAATGGTTAACGTGGTGGTGATGCTAAGTTGATGGCTGGACTTAATAATCTTACAGGTCTTTTCCAACCTGCATGATTCTATAATCAGAAAGCATTGCTATACATTCAAAGAACTATAAATAAATGCGTAACTGTTTCACAGTTTGAGTATCAAATAACAGTAGTAGACCAATGAGTTTTGCAGTGTATAAACTTGGGAGACTGAATATAAATTTTTAAACTCCTGAAAGGTATCAGTATATTACAAGTTTTCTGTATGTACCAGTTTTCTTGTTACTATAAATCTGTGCAAAATCATACATGCTCATTTTAGAGGGCAATAGATGCCTTTTGAAGGAAGAGCTTCTATATAAAACAAAAGTTTTAATTATAAACCATAAATAAATATATAATTTGTTTCCTTAATGCCTTACTTTTCCTCCTTGTTTTACTCTAGAAATGCTTACTGCAGCATATTGACAGCAACTGGTAGGGCTTACTTGCATGCAAGTAAGCAATTCTTAATTTCTGTGTAGGATTTGAAATACTGAGGCCCATTTATTGAAGTACTAATGTTTCCAGAATAATGTTTTTCCTCATGCCACAAGCCTTATATGCTGCAGGTGGCAACATTTGCTTTTTTTTCTTTTGCTCTTGTTCCTGTTGATCTATGTTAAGACTGAGTAACATAAATCGCTTTGAAATATTAACAACTTCTGAATGTGCTTTTCTGCGAGATTGCAGTAAAGCCTCTTTGCCCACAGTGATGTCACACTGTATCGGCTTAAGCTCAAACTTTTGAGACACCAACATTATTCTTTATGAAATTAAGTTTTAAACAGAGTTTGAGTCTCATGTCTAGCTGGGAGGCATGGAAATGGAGCCTGGCACAACTACTGCTCAGTGCCTACCCTTGTGTCATGGCAACACCCAAGTTGGTTTGGTGAGCTGCTGGGGCAGGGGGGCAGTTGCTTCCTCACTGGGTATATGTCAGAGAGCTCACTGCTTCTTAGAGCCCTTCTCCTCGGCAGATCCTAAATGGAAGGCTTGCCAGGTGGAGAAATGGGAACACACTAAGCCCGTGGCGGGCAAGGAAATAAATTTAATGGAGAGTACTCATTGAGATTTTTAATTTATGAGAGATTTGTCATTTATGCATCTTTAGCATAAAAATAGGTTCTGGCTCTATAGGGTCTGTTTTATGACATTATCTTTGGAGAAAAACTGTTGACAAGGTTAGAGTTACTCTTGACAAGCAAGTGCCCAAGGATCCTAACTTAAGTTTCAGACTGTATCAACTACTCAGATGATGTGTCTGCATTTGAGGCCTCTGTGGCCTCAAGTTATCCAATGCATTTTGCTACTGGTTGTGTTGATTCTGCCGAATGCTCTTCTCAGCTCAGCAGAATTCTCAGAAGTAGATACTGTGGTCCAGATTTCAAGGAAAGACTTGTTTCATAATAATTTCTTCTACTACAGTGAAGCAGAATGAACAGCAAAGCAAACATATTTCTGGTGATTGTTGTTATTATTTGACAGAAAATAAATATAGTTAGATTTAGAAGGCCTGTTGCATGTATAAGGGACAAAAAATCCCCAGTATTTAGAGCAGCTGGCAAATTCCTTCTTAAGCCTCTGTGGCAGAATTCTTAGCTGCTGATGGAATCAAAATAGTTTTTCCTTCAGAAATTTCTGCCAAGGGAATAAGATCTTTGAATCAGATCTTAAAACTCGTTTGTACTAGAGTAAATTTTGAAAAAAGTTGGCAATTTTAGATACTCAAACACATTGAACCATACATATTTCGTCACCTAACTTGTCAGTCATGGCTGGGGATAAGGGAGAAAGCCATCTGATGAAAAGTAGCCACTTAGTACCAGTTTAGACACTATTAAATCTGCAGGACATATGTTTGGGTCTGGCAAATGCATCACATTTTTTTGGAGCAGCAATCAGAAGGCACAGAGCACCCAAAAGGCAACAAAAGATGCCTCTATGCGCTGGTGGTTAGATAACTATGTGCTTCTGTATGCCTGTGCTTAGACAACTGAATCCCACATGAAATGTCACAAAGACCTGGCTTTCGAGGTCATGAGTTTGGATCCCAAGATCTAGCTCTAAATGCAGTCCCTTTCCATATGTGTGTACATTGCTTTTCTTCCAGATATCTGTTGTATATTTTGTGGTCAGCTTAAAAATCATATGTATCAGGGACAAAAAGTGTACTCTGCAGTCCTTAAGTGGTGAGCTACCTAAATACTAATGGAACTATTCAAATATATTTACCTAATCTTAGTGGAATACTAGTTATGCAGTTTCTTTTTACTTTCATATTAACATACTAATTTTGCTCTTTATAAGCTCTTACTAGAGTTATGCTGTAGTTTGTGTACATATGAATATCTTTTGGGGGGGTAATTAACTGACAAAAACATTAACTTACATATTTTTCCCTCAATAAATTAATTTTCCCCCCTCAATTAAAATGTCAGCTTTGAAAAGTTGCTAAATATTTTTTTAAGTTTTATACTACAAAGAATTCCTGATTTTTGCATAACTCTGCCAGCAGTTATGCACATTTAACACAGTGGAGCCTGTGTAAAGTTGCTGCTAAAAACACCTATGGTAAGGAGTAATGAAAGGAAATTTAATTAATAAACAGACAACCCCAAAAGTTATGAGAGGGGCCTTGAGAAGTATATCCTTATTATTCTAAAAGAAGATCAGCTAGAGACAACAAACTGGAAACAGATATTTGTCTAGCCTTGTTTTAGAAGTCTTCAAGGAGAGGATTTCATAATCTCCTTAAGTATCCTGTTCTAGTATTTTGTGTCATTCGCATAACACACATTTAAATCTCTTTCCTCGTGGTTTAAGGCTGCTACTTCTTGTCCTTGAGCAGGGAAAGCTCTTTGATAAATGTAGGAAATACGTTTGTTAATTCTCTTTCAAATAATCAAAATGGCAACACACTATTTAAATTCAGAGCGTAGTTTATATTTGGCTGATGGATTGGTAAGTACTTCCCCAAAGGTGTGGTGATATTATTAGAAATGAACAATTGGCATATATGATACAAGTACTCCCCCACAAAAAAATACAAAGCTACAGAAGGTATGATTCTATATTTAGTGCTGTGAAAAATGCCACTGGGACTGAATTTTATTGTAAATTTTCATCCTTCAAGATTAATAATAAGAAGGAGAAAATCTATGCCATGTTTATTTGATAAAATCTGTATCTTCCTCTGGGAGTGTTTGGTTTGGACTTTTTCTTCTTAGAAGTATCCTTCTGTTTCATTCTTGATAGTGAATGTAGAATTAAAAAAGAAAGATACGTGTGTATTTGAAAATCACCCTTCCATGGTATTCTTTAAATTTTAATTCTGAAAGTCTTTTTAATATCAAATTTATTACATACTACTATTTTTAGAGTATTTTGTAATCTGAATATAAAAGATGCCTATAAAGATACGTTGGTGTGAGATTATTTCCCAAATATGATTGCCTTTGAAGTGAATTTCGAATCCAAGAAATTATTATGTGAATTAAAATATTAAAAATATTTTTTAAAACAAATTAATGTGGTACATAGAAGAAAATAATGAAAGTGATAAACCTAAGTGATAAAATATGATTAAAATATAGGTTTTTTAATAGCCAAGGATTTTTTTATTCTTTGTATTGTAGACTTACAATACAATCTAGTTTCTGCATCTCTTTACTTTGAATTACACTCGTTGCTGATCAGTTTTTTCCAGATATTTAACACCTTGTGCTGTTCATAAGTTCTATGACAAGTTGCTAGGCACTTCTTTAAGTCATAATTTAAAGACCTGCAAAACCCAACTAACTTGTATAGCCCAACTAATATGAAGCACTTATGAGAATTTTCTGGCTGGAATTCATGATTTGTTTTTTTGAGCTACTTTAGACAGCATGATATCTGATGAGGAAGATTAGGTGTTATGATGTGCTTCAGCACCTGAATTATTGCATTTGTGAGCCCCCGGTGGTCTAGGGGAAAAGACACTGCACTGTCACTGCAGAGACCCGGGTTCGATTCCCGGTCGGGGCCCCTCCCCGGGCAGATGGAGCTCGTTAGCCCGTAAGGCAATCCATCTACGTCCTGAGGACCTCACTGCCACCGTCCAAGCTCGCTTGGCCCCGGCAGACGAACCTCAGGATTAAAGGGTGGGCTCAGTTCCGCGCACACTGTGTCTCACCTAAAAAATCCAATGCGCAGGCTGGAAGGTGTAAAAACCTTCCCCGGTTCTTCGTTCGCGAAGACTGGCCATTACTATTGCATTTGTATCTGTGATGATTTGAGGTTATAATCAAGGCAAGGTTTATACAAAAATATCTTTTAATTTGGTTGGGAAAACCAGGTTAGTTTTCAGGCACATAAAGTGTTCATTCCATTTGTTATAATCTTGGGTACTAAACGGCTGCTGTGAGCTGTTGCATTGAGTTTTGGGATGTATGTATCACTTAAACCAGCTGAGAGAGGTGTTCTTTCTTTTTTGCTCTTTGCTACTTTCACCTCTGATTCATGGCCCCGAAGAAGGGGGTTTGTGCCTCCATGTGTCTGCTTTTGCCAACATTATTTGTTGTTCTCATAAGAGGTGTTACATGTACCTACAAATCTTTCCTTGCCAATGCCAAAGAAGTACGAGATTTATTTACTGAGAATATAAAGAGATGCGTTTGCAAGGTGCTCATGAAGCATAAAAATGCAAGTCAAGGTAACAAAGTTAAAAAGGAAAAAATCACTGCTGCCTCTACAAGGAGTAGTGGATGTAATTTTTTTCTGAAATCAGAGCTGCAATAACAAACCCTTTTAGTTATGCCTGGTATTTCCCTTCATCCTCTTTCACTGCAGTGACCCCTACCTTGCCTTGCCCCCTCCCAAATGCTGCTGATGCTGGGGAAGTTGATGAGCAAAGCCCTGGCTCCTGGCAAGATGTGCCTGCCCACCTCATGGCCAGGCATTGCCCATGGGGCAGATACCAGCTGGTCCTTCCTCGGTGCTGGACCTTGAGGTTTCTCTCATCTCTGCTGGCAATTCAAATGAACCTTGCAGGAAATATCTGCCTTTGAGATATCTGCCTTTTTAATTTAGAAGAAATCAGCCTGTATTTTCAAAAGTGAGATGAAAACTGGCAGTCACAGCAAAGTGATGGAATTCTTGTTTCTTTATGCAAACAAGATCATACTCTATGCTCAATACACTACATGGCCATGTGTTGCAATGGCAGTAGGCAGACTTGCCACTGCAGTGTGCCTGATCACACCCGTGCTGATTTATTGGCTTTTTCTGTGGTCCCCATTCACTGCTCCCTGGCATTGCTTGCTGGCTCGCGCTTGGCCGTGCTGCTGCTGGCGGGAGCCTGGGAGGCTGCCAGGCACGTGCCTGGCTTCCCTGCTGCACACGCCTCCCAGAGCTCACTGCAAGGACTCTGCCCTGATCACCGCTTCTTCCCGCTTTCCTCGCTCCGCAGTGACCGTTGGCTCAGATCAGGGAGTAGAGCACATGTGGTGTTTCAGCACATGCGAATTCCCACGTCCTTGACCTTTTCGTGCTGAAGGATTAATTTTTCAGGAGATACTGGGCTCTGAGTTGTCCTTTTTGTTTTTAAATGATGGGCCTGTTCTTGCTTCAGATCACAGTGATTTCTGTATATGCACACTCCCCAGATGTTCCTGAGTTTGTCAGAAGTCAAATATGAAACTTCAGTAGTTTTGAATACATTTGGATATAGTCAGGATCCAAAGTCTATAAGTAATTTTCACAGTTACTTGTGCCAGTCTTATCTATTTCATCATTTTCTCATCTGCAAGATTATGGAGTACCTCCACAATATAGTCAATGCTGGAATGATCCTGCATTTGCAGTCCATTTTCACAACAGTTACAGATTAATAGTCTGGTTAATTATCATGTTATGTTAACTTTCAGTTTTACAGGAGTAACAGCTGCGTAATATTTGTTACTGTGTAATATTAATAGCTTACATAAGCATCAACAGAGCATCAAATAGAGCACAGCTGTGGTGGTTAATTGTACACTAGTTGCTGAGAAGCCCTTTGTCTTAAGTTAATTTAGTCAAACTTTGGTTTATATTACAAATTTGGCTTTTGAGAGCATTCATACTTTAAATGCTAGTGTTCATGGACTAGAGAAATTTATTTCTCAGCACCATCTGAAGTTTTCACTCACTGAAATGAAAACAGTTGTCCCCTAAAAATATTATTCTGTTGAAAATTGTGAATGTTTTCTAAACAGCCTCCAATATTTTTCCTGTAAAAAAAATAATAATTTTCTTTTTTGATACATTTTTTCAAGTATGCATACTAATGAAAATCACACTTGGCAAAAGAGTTTTCAAAGTATTATCTGCAAAATCTCCAAAGCAATGGTTGTCAAATGGGTTTTTTTGCTTGTATGTGTGTACACACACACACACACCCCTGCTCTACATAGTGATCTGCAAACTCTTTTTTTTTGTCATGCCTTGTATTTCTCAGATTCAAGTACGAGATTCAGATGGTAATAGAAAAATGTTAAGCTGCAACATCACTACTGCCATTTAGAACTGTAAACAGCGTGTAAACAGTAACAAATTCTTTAAGACGTGTCATCTTCATTAAGAAAACTGTACAGTATTCTTCTTTTTGTTTAACATATTTTCAGGTATCTGCACTTTAATCAAATAGAAACGCTGGAACCTGAATCCTTTACTCATCTTCCAAAACTTGAAAGGCTGTAAGTTTGTTTTTCTTGGGGTAAGATTCAGAAGTCAGCTTACTTCTTTGTTTGAATTAAATAAAGTTGTTGAAACTGGAAAATAGTATTTTATCACTGCCAAGGTTTACTTTTAATCTAAACTTTATACTGTAACTACTACATAGTGAGGCTGACCTTAGAAGAATGCATAAGTGAGCATTGCATGTGGTATATTTTTCTACTGCAAAACTATTTCTAAAGAGCTGTGATCAATGTCTGCCCTAAACCAAATGTTATAAATGAAGAACTAGAAGATAAGACTTTTTTTTTTTTTTAATTTCTCATTTGAATGCTTATGAACTCCCTTCCTTTTGGTTACTTGTGGCTTCTTTTTCCCCATACAGACAAAATTACAGCTCGGAGGCCACTTTAAAAAACAGTACCCAGTTAGTTTTTTGGTTTATGTTTTTTTTTTTTTTTTTTTTAATTTTCTAAGACTACTTTTTCTGAAAAAACTTCTAGAAGAATGTAAATTAAACTAGTAGATCTCAAAATCTGAATTATTACATGCATTTTTCTGTGTTTTTAACAGATTTTTGCATAACAACAGAATAGCTCATTTGATTCCTGGAACATTTAGTCACTTAGAATCTATGAAGAGACTGTAAGTAAACTGAATTCTTACTCAACTAAAGAAAGTTTAAATAACCAAATTAAACTGTCTCTCCTTTTGCAATGTTTATCTTTCTTGTAAATGCCGTTCATGGTTTAATTGTTTTAAATATTAAATAATTTTTTCCTAAGCTGTGCTCCCGTTGTTTATGTGCACAGTTTGAGACCATTGCCTCATATCTTACTGTCTTTAGTGACTGACTAAAGTTTGTTTCCTGTATTGGGATTATTTGTAATTATGTGGTCTTGTTTTATAGACTAAATAATACATGGATTGTTCTGTAGGTTTTGGTTTGGTTTTTTTTCCCCTCCTCTTGTCTATATCTTACTGGGTGATCCTTCTGTGATGTCTTTCAATATCTGATAATTTGGTGTTTTCTTTTGGCTTACTTGTCCTTCTCTGATGCTAAAAGCATGTTTAGAAAAAGGTGCTCAATGGTTTAAGAATATAACTATTACTTTCCATTCTTAAAGCTTATATACTTCAAGCAACTCCAGAAGCCAGTTTATCTTGAAATTACTTTCTCTTGGAAAACTAGAGGGCTTTTAGTCCCTCAGTAACATTTGAAAACTTGAGCTGCATGAGTACCATTATAAGATGACTTTCAGAGGGTTTTCTGCCCTTCACTTTGGATCTCCACTGATCTAGGATAAACATTTGTTAAATTATCCAAGACTGCTGTTTTGAGAAAGGCAGTCATGCATTCATACCCACCTTTCCAGAAGGACTGCTGAGGCTGTGCTGTGCAGTGAGTTGCGGCACAATCTCCACCAAGATAAGAGATTGCAAGGGATGCAACAGGAAGGTGGTTCTGTTGGTTTAATGCAGTTGTGAAATCACACCTCCAGCTGTGAAAGTCAAAGTACTGTAAATTTTGATGATGTATGCACCTTCCAGTAGTAGCTGCTCCACTCATACCTTCCTTAGATTCTTCCAGAGTTCAAGTGAAACAGAAAAGGAGAGCTCTTTTCATAATTCCTATGTAAAGGGGAAACTTAATAGTGGCTGCTATTGGAAGAGGACACTGGGCTAGAATGACCTGGTGTCCTCTGGCCTGGGGTAACTTATCCCTGAAAGTCACACCCTAACTTTGGTGTTCCAGATTAAATTTTACCAGTAATATCTGACATACTGGGAGACATATTGTGACACATAGTGACTTTTAAAATAGTTTTGCTTGTTCGTGTCTGATTTTCATAGGAGAACAGAGAAGAAATTATATATGAGCATTACAAGAAATACTATAAGACGAAATGGTCTAAAAGTTTACTTTCCCCAAAGATAAACCAAATTGAGTTTGTTTTGCCATGCAATTTTATTTCCAGTCTAGATAAAGATATATTTAGATTAGTACAGATTTCTGTACCTAATGTTTTCTTTCCTACAGGGCCCTCTACCAGAAGGTTCAGTGCTCAGTGTAGTAATAGGGCACTTCACTACTGGAAAGAAAGTCAACAGAATTTATGGGTTCTCATTATCTGCAATAGGCAAATGTTTAACAAAGTTATTGACCCCCTGAACTCAAAGAGACCTTAATGCTGAAATAAAACTGTGGGTCTTTGTCTCATTTGCCTGATCAGCAAAATGAGAAGTTGTAAAAATGTCAGGGTAGCTAGGAAGTTGCTGCACTAATAAGTATTAAACAGATGAAATGTAGGGAGAATGGTATAAATTCCTTATTTGAGCAAAGTTTGTATAACATCTAAATAAAATCTGATTTATTCACTAAATGCTGGGGTTAAAACATAACACTGTTTAGATGCTTACTGTGATGTTTAGATTCATTCTACCTGTGCAGTAGAAATAATACACATTTTTCTAATAAAGGCTACCAGAGTGCCTATAAATAAGTTACCATTGCCTGTATTGCGTTTTACCCATTGTCTGTATTCACAGACAAAGGCCTTACTCCATTTGCAAACCATGTTGATCCTAGCAAAATAGTTGAACCTTGCTAACAGACTTGTGGCTGCTTCTTGTTTGGTGCAGGCGTTTGGATTCAAACGCTCTTCACTGTGACTGTGAAATCCTGTGGCTGGCAGAGCTGTTGAAGACATACGCAGAGTCAGGTAATGCTCAAGCAGCAGCTACCTGTGAGTACCCACGAAGGATCCAGGGAAGATCAGTGGCCACGATAACACCAGAAGAACTGAACTGTGGTGAGTTTGCCATTTCCTGATGACTTTTTTAATGTGTTACATGTATCTAAACTGATTTTTTTTTGTTCTATTCTATTTGATAACACTGACCACTCCTGGTTAATAAGAAATATCCCTCTGTTTCTTCTTTATTTCTGTGTGTTTCTGACAGAATTGATTGCTTTTACCTGTCAACCTATCTTTAATGAAACAAATACATCCATATTTGAAATTTCTCCTTGAGGAGTTAAATGTGATTATCCTGAAGGAGTTTAATTTTTGTTTTTATATTTCAGTTTTGGTCATAACCAGATTTTAAGGTAGGGTCTTTGGTGTTACATTAATACTGTTTGTTATGCTTTATTCCCTTCTATGGAAGGGAAAAGAAACAAAGCAGCTTTACTGAACTATACCTTATGGCACAGTTCTTGCTGTTAAAATTTTGTTGATATTGTTGGAATCAGGGTTTATTGTTTACTCATATATAGTTATAGTTATAAGGAGTGCCCAACACAAACACTGAAATCCTCTGTCGCTGAGGATTAATTATTAAGCACCTTTGTAATCCTTTGGTTTGTCTGTATTCCTTCATCTTAGAGGTGCAAAAACTTGGCCCTATGAGCACCCTGGGGTTCAGCCCAGCACCTCTTATGTCCTGAAATCAAAATGCAGATTTGGATTTCAGTAAAGCTTTGGATACTGTCTCTCACAGGGTCCTTCTGGACAAGATGTCCAGCACACAGCTGGATAAACACATCATGTGGTGGGTGAACAGTTGGCTCACAGGTCGAGCATAGAGGGTAACAGTGAATGGGGGAACATCAGACTTGAGACCTGTCACTAATGCGGTTCCACAGGGCTCCATCTTGCACCCTGTGCTCTTCAACATCTTCATAAATTACTTGGACACAGGACTGGAAGAAATACTAAGCAAGTTTGTAGATGACACAAAACTGGGAGGAGCTGTTGACACCCTCTAATGCAGGGTGGCCCTGCAGAGAGACCTTAACAAATTTGAGGACTGGGCAATCACCAACCACATAAAGTTCTACAAGGGGAAGTGCAGGATTCTGCACCTGGAATGGGGCAACCCTGGATGTTCATACAGACTAGGGAATGAGATTCTGGAAAGCAGTGCCATGGAAAGGGACCTGTGGGTCCTGGTCAATTGCAAGTTGAATATGAGTCAGCAGTGTCCTGGCAGCCAGGAGGGCCAACCGTGTCCAAGGGGGGGCCATCAGGCAAAGCATTGCCAGCCAGTCCAGGGAGGGGATTGTTTCACTCTGTTCTGCACTGGGGTGGCCTCACCCAGCCTTGAACATTTTGTGCAGTTTCGGGTACCACGATGCAAGAAAGATAATAAGTTCTTAAAGAGCATCTAAAGAAGGACAACGAAGACCATAGAATCATAGAATTAACTGGGTTGGAAGAGACCTCTGAGATCATCAAGTCCAACCCTTGATCCAACCCCACTGTGATTACTAGATCATGGCACCCAGTGCCACATCCAGCCTCATCTTAAAAACCTCCAGGGACGGTGAATCCACCACCTCTCTGGGCAGGCCATTCCAATGCCTGATCTCTGTAAAGAACTTCTTTCTAATATCCAACCTAAACCTCCCCTGGCACAGCTTAAGCCCGTGCCCTCTTGTCCTACTGCTGATTGCCCGGGAGAAGGGCCTTGAGGGGAAGCTGTGTGAGAAGTGGCTGCGGTCACTTGGTCTGTTCAGCCTGCAGAAGAGGAGACTGAGGGGAGACCTCATTGCATTTACAACTTCCTCATGAGGGGAAAAGAAGAGGCAGGCACTGATCTCTTCTCTGTGGTGACCAATGACAGAATCTGAGGGAATGGCCTGAAGTTGTGTCAGAGGAGGTTAGGGTTGGATATTAAAGAAAAGGTTCTTCACCTCCAGAGGGTGGTCGGGCACTGGAACAGACTCTTTAAAAAAAGTGGTCACAGCACCAAGCCTGACAGAGTACAAGAAGCATTTGGTGATACTCTCAGGCACGTGGTGTGACTCTTGGGGATGGTCCTGTGAGGGCCAGGAGCTGGACTCAGTGATCCTTGTGAGCCCTTTTCAATTATACATATTCTGTGATTCTGTGATTTCTGATCAAGCTATGGGCATTTGCCTGCCCAGCCACCTCTTGAAGCCGAGGTATAAAGTAACTAAATTGTCCTTTTGGTTATGTGTTGTATATAATTCTGATCATGAGAATTCTGATCATAAGTATCTACAAGGTTCTTGAAATAGATAGTTCAAAGGGAATTAGATGCAAGAAGAATTCATGTGGCATCCTGCCAGCTCTCTGCACAACTAGGGAGCCTGAATATGAAAACTGCAGGAAGTAAGCTGTACAAATTATTCTGTTGGAGGCAGGTTAGGCATTGATACTTATCTAGAGGAAGTTATTTTAAATGGCACTTGTGCTTGCTGCTCTAAAGTTTTCCCTTCATAGGCAAACTGAATCTCTGTTAAAATAAATAAAATAGCCACTTTAGAATCTAATACAAATTTGCACAATCTATTTTCAGTCTGCTAAAAGGTCCTAAGGAACAATGGGGGAAGTAAAGAATCCCACAGTCACTTTTGGATCAGGAAAAGTGCATTTAATCCTGATTAAGCATATACATATTTTAAGTTAAAGCATTTGTGAAAACTATTTTTTTACAAAGTGTGGAAATATTTTCATTTACTGTTTTTAATAGTTTTAAAACAAGCAAGAGTTCCTTGTATGTTTTATTGTTGATACAGAGAGGCCAAGAATTACATCAGAGCCTCAGGATGTGGACGTTACCTCAGGGAATACAGTGTACTTCACTTGCAGGGCTGAAGGCAATCCTAAACCAGAAATTATCTGGCTTCGAAACAAGTAAGTTTAAAAGAGGAAGACAGAAACTTGATGTAAGTATGTTTTCTTGAGTGTTTGTGTGTGTTCATGTATATTTCTGGGTGCATGTCCACATGCTCAAGGAATTGTTACAGCAGAAACATCTTATAATTAATAAGCATATGAAGAATAATGGCCTGTATCTTTTTTATTAGTAGGTCTAAACACTTAAGAGCTGATAACTTTAGAAAATATTATTTCATTACTCTAATAATATTTGTAAGGTGTTCTGTTGTAGCTATACCTGCAAAGCTGCTCACACCTGTAATACTAAATCATTTTATATATGACAAAGCAATCCAAATTGTACATGTTGCATGTACAGTCTGTAGGTTACTCAGTGTTTGCATACGTTTTGAGGCAAAGCAAAAGCTACTTTTTTAAAGGAGTCCAGCTGGAAAAGAGTTAGGTCTTCCTTGAGCCCCAGCTCTTCAGAGGTTGATTTTCTCCAAGGTATAGCTCCATTCCAGGAGAGGAGAAAGAGAGGTCAGTTTCTGGGCTCCTCAGACTGGTACATGGAGGGCAGGCAAGTATTTATGGGAATAGGGTAATTCAGGTCAGAGGTCTCCAGTGCAGCCATCTGCTCAAAGCAGGATTATACCACGCTGTTTTATTCAGATGGATCTTAAAAGCCTCTGTGGCTGGAGGTGGCACAAGCTGTCTGGCAACCTGCTCCATTGGTTCTCCTCACTGCTTAGGGAATGGAAAGAAGGTCCCACAAAGGATGACTGCCTTTCAGCAGTACAGGGGCAAGCCTGCTGCAGGGTGGCTGCTCAAGCTATGCCCAGAGCCTGGCTGCCTCCAGCAGCACTGGGCACAGCACAGCTGAACCAGCCATGTGGTAGCACATCACACTCCTTAAGCTGGTGTGACTTTACAATGGCCATGTGGATTATGAGTTTACCACTAGCTAATCAGACTTTGGCTTAATAAGTTTTTACACACATGGAGAACCTGATCCATAACATAAATGTCCTCACATTTTCTGTAGAGCATTTTAGCTTGTTAGATTCTGATAAAATAGAATGATGTAGAGTCCTGGTCCTGTAGTTTTTTGCTGATGTCAGTGAGAACCCCATGTGCAGCAAGGGTTCAGGATTTATGGAGTATGTCAAGAACAGAGACTTGAACTTGGATGGTATAATTATTTCATTAAAATTTTCTTTGGCTCATGTACTTTTTATAATAAACAAAGAAAACATGTATTCAGAATACACATATGAAAGAGTTTTAAGAAGAAATTTGAGCTTAGGGTGTGGGATTATTGACTCTGGCTTGTTTCCTGGCTTCATGAATGAGACCGAAGCTCTTTGCAAGGTAGCTGAGTATATCAAGATTTCAGTCAAAAGCCACTGATCTGTTGAGCAGCACATTGAATAGATCAGTAGACTGGGTTTTGTACAGAGGAGTTGAGAACTCACCCCTCTTCTGTGCTTTATTCATCATGTAGTCAGAGTTGAACTGAGAAACAGTTCCTTTAATAAAACCTCCTAAGACTTCTTAGTTAACATCACAGCAATGCATTCATGGCATAATCTGAAGACCTCAACTTAAGTTATATTTTAAACCAGTACAAATTATAATCAGGTTCATTGGTGCTCCTTAAACAATCCAGGGAGAGTTTGGTACAAAGACTGTTTTATAGCAACTAGCCTCTCTCCTAGTAGAAAGTATCTTGAGTGTTGAACTTACATGATATACTTCTGGTGGAAACAGTTTAAATTGTTTTGCCAGCTAGAACAGCCTAAAGAAAAATGAGACCAAGTATGTGCATTTTGTTCACTTTTTCCCCTGTAAGCTTCTACTCATAAAAGTATTTTGGCTTTTTATTTTGAAGATGTAATACTTGCGTAAGCAAAATTGTTTCATTTTTTGGTTTTCCTTTTCTTCTCATTAGGAGAAAATGCAAAATTCTGTTATTTTACTGAACAAATTAAATTCCCCCCCCTCCCCCGGCCCAAGTTATTTTGGGTGATTTATCTGTTGGGTTTTATTATTTGACAGTTTTCTGTGCTTGTGATTTAAAGGTTTAACTCCAGCAGATTCTTTTCTTCACAGTAATGAGCTCAGTATGAAAGAAGACTCCCGTCTAAACTTGCTAGATGATGGCACATTGATGATTCAGAATACTCAAGAAACAGACCAAGGCATTTACCAGTGCATGGCAAAAAACGTGGCTGGAGAAGTGAAAACTCAGGAAGTTACTCTTAGATACTTTGAGTCACCAGGTAAAGAACATCAAGTCTGAATTTTGTGTTCAGCTAGAGAATTGTTTTGATAATAAGATTGTTAAAAAATAAAATGCTTTGGCTCTTTTATGTTCTTGACATGCAGATTTGTTGTGCTTGGGCATCCTAAGAATTAGATCCTGGAGCTATAATATTCCTATAACAAAACTGCAAATCATCTGATTAATTAATGTATTTATTGTAGTATGCAATTTTGATGATAATCTTGTAGACTGTAGAAGGATTAGAAAAAGAGACTGTTGCATTGTAACATTGGTCAGTGCAATAATGTTCTCTCTGAATACCTGAAAACCACAATCTTCTGAACAGACTACTCGTGGAAGCTTTAGCACACCCAGTGTAGCCACTGTTGCTCAAGAGCCTTTTACCCCTGTCTAGCCAAGGCGTCATGTTTGCAAGCATGAAATTCCTATCCAGGACTGTAATGTTTTTAAAAACTAAACTTTCCTGTGAGAACATTTTGTCTTGACACACAGCATCAGGTAAACTGAAAATTTCCCTGCAATGACAAGTACTTGTATACTTGGGAGAAGTTACTAAAATGTTGCTTAATCTGTTTTGTCATTTTGTGCACTTACGGCAATTTTTAGCCAGTTTGTTTTCTGGGTCTCAGTGTCTGAGCCTCTGAAGAGACCTTTATAAAGATCAGCATAGGTGAACAAAATGTTTGCAAATTGTTTTAATGGGAGTTAAATTGTGCAATTATGAGCTTTTGGATTTTATTTATTGATGTTTGTAAATGTCAGATTAGGTTAGACCTGAAGTGAGGCAAAGTTTGCACCAAGATAGAAGTATGTTGGAACAGAGCTTTAAAAACCCCCACCAGACATCCCAAACTATTGCAATATTTGGCTAAATTAGTGCCGTGTGATCTAAAAGTCATATTTAGGCATTGCTGTTTTCTCACAGCCCGGCCAAGTTTTGTGATTCACCCACAAAATACAGAAGTGCTGGTTGGAGAGAGCGTTACCTTGGAGTGCAGTGCGACCGGGCATCCTCAGCCACGAATTACGTGGACCAAAGGTGACAGAACGCCTTTGCCAAATGACCCTCGTGTCACAATAACTCCGTCAGGAGGACTTTATATACAAAATGTAAAGCAGGAGGACAGTGGCGAGTATACGTGTTTTGCAACTAACAGCATAGATAACATCCATGCGACTGCGTACATCATAGTGCAAGGTAGGTAACTTTAAGCTAAGAGTGATGTATTACTTGAAATTGTGTGGATTTGTCTTTTTTTTTCTGTATTAACAGAGCCAACCAAAAACCATAAAGAGTTTTTACTTTTAATTGCACCATTGTAGTGCATAAGAAAGTTCCTATATGTTTCACACAGAGTAAGATATTATATACTGTTTTCCTGAAAGTTGTTTCATTGATTATTATAATTATTTTGATGTTTGGAAATGTTTATTATTTATTATGTTTTACTTGTGTGAGGGAACAAACAAGTGTAAATTTTTTTGAGGATTAAATTTTTTCTGTAACAGGCAGCAACCAGAGTACTAGAAATGGAGTTCTGAATAAAGATCTGTGCTGCTTTTCTTTTGTAGACACTAGCTTTTCTGCAAAGCAGAAGTCGAAGTTGGGGAACAATTATCAAGTCTCCTGTGTATATAGATAACATTTTTTTGCTCATACTTTCATGCAGGAACTTTAATTTAAAAAATACTTTGAGTAACCTTTAAATTCAAGTTTGCTTCTGTTCTCGTGTTAAAATCTCTAGGCAAATAGTTTAGGTTACAAATGCCTTGTTAATGAGTTCAAAAGCTATACAAAACAACTTATCTGTGTGGTTTGTTCATTTATTATTCACCGGCAGACATATTGTGAAAGCTGAACAAATCACTTCTCTCACTGGTAGTGAACAGTGTTACTGCAGAAATTGGCCCACACACCACTCATTACTTTCCTTCAGTGCATGGAAGAAAACAAGCAGCTCAGGACGGTTTTGATTACATTGCATTTTCTTCACAATTTAGCTGAGGAGTTTTGAGAGAAAGAGAAGATGGTATTTTTAATCCAGGGAACACTCTATGTTTTGGTTCTACAAGTCTTACCATACCTCTTGTTTTGAATCTGACAGTAGATTCCACCCAACTTCACTGTTGCCAGGGAGGTGTTCCTTTTGCACAAGTGGCTACCCTAACTCTCCACTCTACAGCAGTCACAATATAAAAGAGTCCCATTAGCATCTTTCTTCCCACCAACATGAGCTATTCAACTTATACAGGAAATGGTGCATCATTTCAGACAGTCGTGCATTTTTCAGTTTTTTGTTTTTGGTTCTGTTTTTTTTTAACCAGCTTCATTTTCTCTTCTGTAGCTCTACCTCAGTTTACTGTCACTCCTCAAGACAAAACAGTGATTGAGGGACAAACTGTTGACTTCCCTTGTGAAGCACAAGGTTATCCCCAGCCTGTTATTGCCTGGACTAAAGGAGGTAAGTGTGTTCTGTTCTTACTTTGAAACTATTAGAATAGTTTAGCTGTCATATTGGAATTACTCATGTATTGAAAGGAGTTGCGTATATTTGTTTAGATGCTTCAGTCTCTGAAGGAAGCAGAGTTCATCTCTTTCTCATTTAGCTAGAAAAGACAAGGTTCCCACAGAAGCTAGCTGCCCAAGCAGATTTCATTATTCAGTAAAAAAGAGTCATTAAAATATATGTATCCATAATAGATTCTCAGTAATAAATGTTTAAGAAATATAGGGCAAATCATGTGTGACAGTCACTGCTGGTGTACTACAGGAGAAATAGAGATGGCTGTCATTAACTGGAGATCTGAAATTAGGTGGGATGTGCTCTCTTCAGAAACCAGAACAGCCCAGCCTGTAACTCTCATCGGTATATGAATATCTCTGTCACTTAATGTGCATTGACAGGAGCACTGGGGTGCACTCTGCTGACTGTTTTATCGAGTTATGGCTCTAAAGGCATTAAGGCAAATCCATCAGGAGGAAATATTGTAGTGGGTGTTTTATCAGTAAGCAAATATTCCAGTTGATTCGAATGAAACAGCTCTAGCAGGTAAAACAACTCTTAGGAAATTCTTAATTATGGCAGATAAAGCAGATTGTTAACAAACTGTTCATTATTTTGTTGCTGATAATGTCCCTCTTTCTCCCTCTACTGAGACTGCTGCAATCAAATGAAATGTCCATAAGGGAAAGATAGGGTACAGACACTGATGTGCATTCTTTTTTGTTATATATTTCTCTATGGATTCCCTACATGGCTTAGGCACATGAAATGAATTGTGTCTTACACACATGGCATATGAAATGAGCATTAACACATGTTAGTGTTTTTATGCCTTCTCATCGGATGCTCTGTTGTGCTCCTTAAATGAAAATATTTATTTCTACCACAAACAGAGAAAAGATCAGGATTATAATTGTGTGCACATGTATAATTTGTTTGCTTTTCATGTTTATCTTCTGAGAAGTAAAGGTTTCAAACATTTTTTTTTCTTGTTGTTAGGTATTGGTGTTTTTTTAAGAAACCTTAATTTTTTCCAGTGTTTTATCACATTTAAAATCTTCTGAGTTTCCCTTTTTCTGACACAAAGGGGCTTTGTTGCTATAAATGGCAAATGCCGTTTATGTGTGTTCCAGGAGGCCAATTGTCTGTTGACAGAAGACACTTAGTCCTATCGTCTGGAACCCTAAGGATTTCCAGGGTAGCTCTGCATGACCAGGGACAATATGAATGCCAAGCTGTCAACATTATCGGATCTCAACGAATTGTTGTATACTTGACTGTGCAGCCTAGAGGTATGCTCTCCATGCACTGTTGCTGGGGGAAAAAAAAAAAAAGAAGAAATATTTAAGCTTACATTAAAATACACACTACTGTGTGTGATTGTTTCTGAGTATATCTATTTTTAGATCTCAAGTGGGTTTTAGTAAATAACATGTATGGATACTTACCAATATTTGTACAGGATATCATTCCTTTAGAACAGTCTGTCTTCTGGGAAAGAGGTTTATCTGATTTACTTTTTTCGGTAAAGAGTGGAGGTTTTCTTTGAGGATGACAGTATTCCTATGCTTGGGAGAATGCTTTGTGAAAAGTCTAGTTTCTGGTAAGGCTCTACAGTGTTAATTAAAAAATGTTATTCACACAATGTTTTATATCCATTAACAGAGCACTTTATTTTACAGCAGTGGAATGAACTTCACAAAGAAAAGTCATTGCTTATACTGAAAATAAACTGACAAAACCCCCTAAAAATTAAAAAGCCAACCTCAAACTCCATTATTTAATGTTTTTCTCAAACTAAATTCTAAGTAAACTACTTCTAGGATAAATTGTAATCATATTAACATTTGTGATTAACTAAATTCAAGGAGATTAACCATTTGATTCAAAGCATTTATTTTTAGTGACCTAATTTTAAACTGTATTTTAGCAAAAGGGACTCAGATGTCTTCCTGAGCTTAGAAGTTTGTCAGAAAAAATTCCATTGATTTTTCTTGCTTAAGAGTAGTACGAATAGATGGATTTGTCAAAATTGAGATAATTTTTTTCTACTTATATAAAATTGTTGATTAAAATTATATTAAAAAAGTCCCCATTCTAAAAAGTTTTATAGCTTTCCAGCTGTGTTAAACTTCACTAAACTTGAGTAAAGTTTAATATAAGGATTTTTGTGCAACTCAAGTTGCAAACTCCAGTCACTACAAGATTGAATGCTGAATATACAGCCTGAAGCTGGAGCTCTCCATAGATTATTTGCAATGCTGTTTTCAGTTGTGCAAGAAGAGAACATTTTTAATTCTGGGCTTCTAACAAAAGGACTGTTCATCTGAGGAATGTCTAGTTAGTGGTCACTGTGGCTAAATCTGTGTTAATGAATACAGATTAGTAGTCCAGGCCTGTTTGCTGGCATGGCATGGCTCACATCCATAGAGCCAAGCTCTCTTATCCCCCAGTGCTGGATACCTGCCTCTGGATGCATTATTTGAAATGGTTTCTGGTTCTTGACAGCTATTTGCCTACAAACAGTTTAACACCAGGGCCAGTTGGTAGTATTAATGTATGCTGTGTGGCCAAATACTTTTCTGTAAAAGCACAGCCCTCTGCCCTCTCACACTCCCCCCCAAACACTAATACATTACAGAAGAAATACAATTCTTAACGTCTTCATAACTTGTGTGTGCTTCTCATCATGATATCTGACTGACAGGTGCCAATCTGGATTTGAAAAAAATTTGAATTAAAAAATACATTCATTTTCTTCACACTGGATTTAGGTAACAATGTGTACTCTGTCCTTACAATTGGAGGTGATTTTCTGGTGGTTTAAGGCCTAAGGCTCTCTGGTGTCAGCGAGGTAGGAACTCTGTCAAGAGTTAGTGCCTCAGCAAGTCAGGCTGGGAGACTGACAGTTGAACGTGTTGTGGAAGGTTTTGCTTCTAAAAAATTGGTGTTGTTGCTACTTAAAAAATTAAAAATTTAAAATACATGACAGAAGTTAATGAGATATTTGTTGTGATGGCTTTGTAAAGATTTAACAATTAATAGAAATTTTTTCAGAGCTCTAAATTTATGGAACTCAAGTGATTTTGACAAGTACTAGCCCGTTATGTTAGAACTTCACAGTACTCTAAAATCACCCCGAAGCCGACTCAAGAAAGAGAGTCATAGAATCGTTAAGGTTGGAGAAGATCTTTAAGATCACCGAGTCCAATGTAACACCACCACTATATTCACTGTTAAACTATATTATCAACTGCCATATCCACATGATTTTTGAACACTTCAGGGATGGTGATTCTACCACTTCTCTGGGCAGTCTGTTCTAGTGCTTGACAACCCTTTCTTATGCAAAACTTTTTCCTAATATCTAATCTAAATCTCACCTGGTGCAACTTAAGGGCATTTCCTTTTGTCCTGTCTCTTTTTACCAGCCCTTCTCTGAATATCTCTGACACCTCAATGTCTTTCTTTAGTGAGAGGCTCTAAATTAAACACAGTATTTGAGGTGTGGCCTCACCAGTGCTGAGTACAGGGAGACAGTCACTTCCCTACTGGTGCTGGCCACACTGTTGGTGATTCAACCCAGGAAGCCCTTGGCCTTTTTGGCCATTCTGCTGGCTCATGTTCAGCCGCTGTCAATCAACACTCCCAGGTCTTTTTCCTCTGGGCAGCTTTCCAGACACTCTTCCTCAAGCCTGTAGTGCTGCATGGGGTTGTTGTGACCCAAGTGCAGGACGTGGCACTTTACATTATTGAAAATCATACAGTTGGCTTCAGCCCATTCATCCAGCCTGTCCAGACTCCTCTGCAGAGCCTTCATCCCCTCCAGCAGATCAACACTCCCACCCAACTTGGTGGTGTCTGCGAACTTGCTTAGGGTACCCTCAATCCCCTCATCCAGGTTATTGATGAAGATATCAAACAGGGCTGGCCCCAGTATTGAACACTGAGGAACACCATTTGTGACCAGCCACCAAATGGATGTGACTCCATTTGCCACCATTCTCTAGTCCATCCAGTCCGTTTTTAACTCATCAGAGAACACACCCATCCATACTATGGGAAGCCAGTTTCTCCAGAAGAAAGGAATTTGATCTCTAAGATAAAGTTATAAGCAATTAAAAAATTGCAGATAGTCAAGTGTTACAGATTAAGAAATGTTCAGTAACATAAGAGTAATAAAGTAATAAAAATAGATGTGTTGACCTCTTTTTAGATTGTCTTCTGCACAAATTGTATTTCATACATATTTCATGATCAGTGGATCATTTGGGTTTTTTTTAGTGACTCCTGTATTTGCCAGTGTTCCCAGTGACATGACAGTGGAGGTTGGCACAAATGTGCAGATCCCATGCAGTGCTCAAGGAGAGCCGGAGCCAGTCATTACATGGAATAAGGTACTAGTTACTCAGTTATTGCAGAAAGGCAGCAGCCTTTCTATCACCTCACAATTAGCCAACTAAAGTGCACATTATCAAATTATTGCTTGCTCTGGTGTCTGAAAACATTACCTGAAGTTCAGTCAGTAAATCTTTAATACAGAGCATGTATATAGATACTAACCATGAATTTTAAATGAATATACATATATATATGTTATGCAAATAATTATACAGACCAGCTAAAATTCATAACATATTCCTTAAAATGTCTCTGTATTTAGAGACAGTTCTGTGCAAATATCTTATTAATATTCACGTTTTCAGTGATATTGTAGATGTAAAACAATAAAAAATACTGTATTGCTGAGCTCTTTGACACTGTTAGGTTGACACTTAAACCAGGACAGGCTTTGGTAACTGGTACCTCTCGGCGACTTTGACTTCCATTGGTGTAATAATTGCTGTATCAAACTATAGAGCAATTAGTGTAGTTACCAGTGAATTATTGAGTTGATAATATTGATTTTTAGTTTTTCTGATTATCTGTGTCTCTTCAACCAGTGAGCATTAAAAAATGTACTTTAATGAACCTTAAATAGCTTCTAAATGCATAGCACATGAAGAACTGATACCCATAAAGCTCTTGAGATCTATTTCTGCTGGTTAATTTTGAGAAAAATTAAATACATATGTTCTCAAGAGGTGCTATCTTATTTTGGGTCATAGATTTTATTTGGTGACAGCCTATAGCTATTAAAATACTTGGATTTATAATAATGAGTACTTTTAGAAGTAAAGAAATATATTGTACAATTTAGAATTACATGTACTTTTTCTGTATAAACTTATCTAAATATATATGACTATGATCTTAGCATACAAAATAGAAATACAAAAATGAAGGAAAAATAGAAGAGAAAAAGATGATGAAAATTAATGTATGAAAACAAGTATATTTAGAGTAACTAAACTCTGGGCTTTTCGGCAGGATGGAGTACAAGTAACTGAGAGTGGAAAATTTCATGTTAGTCCAGAGGGATTTCTTACCATTCGCGATGTTGGAACAGCTGATGAAGGTCGATATGAATGTGTTGCCCGGAATACCATAGGATACTCCTCTGTTAGTATGGTGCTTAGTGTAAATGGTAAGATATGTGATTGAGAGGTATGAGTTAGATAATTAGTTTTGTTCTAATTGGTTAACGTGTAAGATGAGAAAAATTAACAAAATATTAAATTTTTTCTTTTATTCAAATTTTTCTTTTTCTCCCGTAATTCTCTCTTTTTGTTTTTTGGGTTTTTTTTTCATCATTAATCTTACAGATGTGAATAAGATGGGAATATGTCAGAATACGAATGTCTCTAGGAATTAAGCTTCAAAACAAACTGTGCTTTGGACTGAAGTTAGTCTTTCAACTTTCTTTTCAAGATATTATTTGAAATTATTAAAATTTGCTGGTCAAATACACAGTCTAATCTTTAGGGATAACTTGACAAAGTTCTTCTGGCATCTTCAAAGGGGCACTTACAGTACTTGGTTAAAAATTAGGCTGCAACCATTATGAAAGAATTGATGAAAGTCACACAGATCTTAAGAAGCTAAAAGAGAAATCAGAAAGAAAAGGAGAGTATTTGATCTTGTTCTAATTATTTTAAAAAATAATGGCAAGTAATAGTTATTAATTATTATTGTGTAATAATTGGTAATATAACATCCAAAGAGGCTAAGGAAATAACTTTCTTACAAAGATTGACCATACTACTTTTCTAACTTATTGACTAAAACTGCTGATTTTTAAGTTTATTTTGATGAAAAATAAAACTGTGTGATTTCTGTCTTTCAGTAGAAAACATGAGACAATATTTTTGTATCTTTGAAAAATTAGTATAGAACAGTGATTTCTTCAACATATTGCATATTGTTTCCCAGTGTTGTTTCTGATGTTCTGTATTTTGTTTACTATTAATAAATATGTGTCAGTGATTTTTCTAATCTATTGATTGTCATGATATCAATCACAAATAAAACTATGATGTTCCCTGGCTTAAGTGGCTTCTAATAGACTTAATCTATACTTTCCTCTATTAAAAATAGTATTTCTTCAACCTGTAAAGATGATTGAGGAGAGAAAAATTGTAGGGCTAAGAATCATTCAGTAATAAGTTTGCATCTATGTATATGAAGTCTACAAAGGAAAGGAAGTCCATAGAAATCAGTTAATCTTAGTTACTCTGGAGAGGCAAAGCAAAAAAATGTTTTTGTTTATGAAATATTAGCCAAATCTCAAATCAATAAAAGCTCTGAAAGATGAAACCATAAATTGAACTAAAACCTCAGTGGTAATAAGTTTCATTCATGTAGTGAAGGTGTCAACTGATCATTTTCATCCCCTGAAATTAACAAACTACAAAACCTGGTGCTAGCTCATCTGCAGTAATTAATTGTAATGTTGTTAATTTCTTGTAAATGGTAGCATAAATACACCTAAAATTAGTGAAACTACCCTTGATTAATATGCATTCAATCTGAAACTGTAAATGATACTTTTACTTAAAACTAGTTGGATATCAGGTACTGTTTCTCTGTGGTTGTTTTTAAAAATGAAGCTCTCAGAGAAGCAAGAAGGGCAAGTGGACAAATGAGAAGTAATGGGTAATTGCTACATGGGCAGTATTAATAATGGCATAGCCAGAAATGCCTAAAAACTTGCATGTCAACATTTCTTTTTAAACAGGGTAATGTTTTATCAGTGTTCCTAAAGCATAAAAATATTTTCTTAACATTGAGACAGAATAAAGGCAAGTGTATAGAAGCTGGGGAGCAGTTTTTGCTGGCCACGTTGGGTAATATTTTAAAGATGCTTCTCTATTGCCATTTTCTTCTGTCCTTTTCTGTTGTTTTGTAAAAATCATTCCCTCCCCCCCCCCTCCCCCCCCAAATAAAAGAAACGTATCATGTGGAAAGTGTTACAAGAAACTTTAACTTTTAATATTTCTCAATCTAAAAAGAGAACTGCTAGCAATAAATAGTCTAAACAAAAATGAAGTATGGTATAGTTGAAGTCTGACCAAGGTTTATAATTAAGCCCACATGCACCATTAATCAGAAAAATAGCTCTGCATGTGAACACCAAGCTTACATCTAATGTAGATAGCACTAGGTAAGTTAACCAGCCGTTTTATTTTTACAGTCTGCAACGTTCACTATCCAGATGGTTCGAGGCACACAGACACTCTCTGAAACAACTAAAGTGAGAGTAGCAAACCTGTAAATTGTATTATCTGATAATGTTTCTCTATGGTTGCTATGAAAGTGAAGCTGTCAAGCAAGGAGGACATTTGATAATTAGGAAAGATCAGGGACTATTTGCCCTCAGGCACCGTGGAAAGGGTCAGCTCATTTTGGATGGTGGCAGTAGATTGTCAAGAGCCTGACGTTTGCCTCAGGACACAGAAAGGGGCTTCATCTACAGCTATAAGTGCCAGGGACTGTTTTATTTGATGGTATAGATAGTTAAGTTTGATTGCCTGGGTCTAGACCATGAAACTCATATAGGCACAGTTTAAGCTGCCATTTATGAAGAAATAATGAAAAACTGCCTAGAAAAAAAAAAAAAAAAAAAAGGTAGTGAAAAGCTTGCAAACAACAGTTTTTATGTCATCTGATTTTGTACATCTGCTGATTTTATTCCAGTATATTTGCTTTGGACTTTTTCCCTACTCTACCCTTCTTCCTGTGTGACTTTTCCAACCTAAACACCCTCTGGAAATTGTTAGCTGTTGCTCCTGGATCTGGTAGTTCTTTGTTTAGATTGAAAGGAAGGTTATGAGCCCTAGATAGGTTGTACAAACATCCAGCTTCAACTGAGAACTGCATAAAAAGGCAGATACCTATCCATTAGTGAGTTTCCAGTATTATGTAGAGTTGCTAAGTAGCTTTTAAGCATGTGATTTTTAATCTAGTATGAAAAAGATAATTTTAAAGTAGAAAAAAAGTAGTGATTAAAATAGATAAAATATTTACTGCCCTTTAAAACTATTATGTGTTGCTTATTATACTATGCTCGAGAGAGGAGCAGTGTTATGTAATAATGGTACATAATGTTCATTATGTACCACTTGTAACATATTCCTGTAAGCCCTTTAAATTCTTACTGTGAATTCAATACTAATTCAGTACTAGTTGAAATCAAAGAGGAAATCTGCATTGGTTTCAGTGGATATAGATCAGGTTCTTGATACTAACACCTGAAACTTGATAATACACCACACCAGAAAAAACCTCTTAATAATAATTCATTTTTTATTTGATCATGTGTACTTGAAATTTTAGGTCTGATTAATGGACAAACACTATATGCATTTATCTTAACTTTATTTTGTTTTAGAGTTGTAAGCAAGATAACTTATAAACTTACAATAACTTCTGTTTTACATGAGTTTTGTTCCACTTTAATATGCTTTGATAGAATTCCAAAATGGTTAAGAATTTTATATTTGGATGAACTAATGCTTAATGAACAAGAGTTTATTTTGTACAACCGAAATGATGTCGTGTCTAGACTCTGTTTTATAGAAGTATCTTTTTGTGTGTGGCCATTTTTGCAATAACATGTGAATTCCTCTTTCTATAGTTCCCAATGTCAGCCGAAATGGAGATCCTTTTGTACAAACATCAATTGTGGAAGCAATTGCAACTGTTGACAGAGCAATAAATTCAACACGTACACATCTGTTTGACAGGTATCTCTTTCAGGGTTTTTTGTTTTGAGAAGTCAGAATAAATGGAAGATTTATTAAACATGAAACTATTTTATTATTTAAAAGACATTGTTAACATCTGGTTAGTTCTGAGAATGCTAACAGTTTAACGTGTAAGGATTCGTATTGCTTATACACTCCTGTTGAGATCTCTGTTCACTGCAGCAGTTTTTCTGCTGAGATAATTTGCATTAAAATGCTACTAAACATTTAATGTTTTATTATTTTATTGATTTTTTTTCTTTTTGGTTTGCCTTCCATTTTGAGATGAATAACTAAGGTATGTACTAATCATGTTGCTGAACATTTACATGATTTATGTAGTATTGTTGTTTTGTAACTTCTGTGTACACTTACTGTTTTTTTCCAAATTATCTATCAGTCGTCCTCGTTCTCCAAATGATTTGCTAGCCTTATTTCGATACCCAAGGGACCCATACACTGTTGAGCAAGCAAGAGCTGGGGAAATATTTGAAAGGACATTACAGCTTATTCAAGATCATGTACAAGATGGTCTGATGGTTGACCTGAATGGAACAAGTCAGTACTCTTTCCTTGTTTTAATATGTTGAAGTGTATTTGCCTTCTTAAGTCGTTATACTTCAGGAGACTTATTTTCTGAGTTTTGGTCCCAGTTGCAGAACCATTACATTGAAATTGGTGAAGTATTTGACTTTGCAAAACTTTACAAAATTCAGTTCTTGGTTTGCACATTATTCATTATGATGTAACTCTGTTTGAGCTCTCCAAGTAGAATGTTTTTATTTTTTCTCATGTTGACATAGTAGGCAAAAGTACAGATTCAAATTCTTTTACTGGTCAAAGTTATTATAATGGAAGTGCACAATGCGTCCTGGTTTTTAACTCCATGTGTGTTAATTTATTAGGACCGTTTTCTCACAGTAGAACAAACTTTTCTGTTGTGTGTTACAAATAAGCAGTATTTTGTTCCTGTTTCTTTAAGAAAAACCATTTAGTATCGGCATGCCTTGGCAAGGAGAAAAGATGATATAACAAGAAGGATTTGTATACTTTACAAACCAAGCTTTCTGCATGTACCACAATAGTATTCAAAGAATTATTTGCTACTTATTCTAAAAGTGCACACTGAACTGAGCTAATTGCTTTGTTTAATACTGAGCTGATGTATTGAGAAATGCAGTTTTATTGTTTTAATAAATGGCAAAAAAAGGTGAATTTCAATTTCTGCCTTTTAGGTATTGGTGTCCAAGTTCAAATTCATGAAGTCCAGCTGGAGCATATACAGCTAATGTGTGGATGTGTGTGGATAGGCTTGAAACATAGGATTGAAACATTTGGAAATAATGATAGTTTTAGGAGAGCTTTAGAGATTTGAGACATAGCCAAAAACTACACTGAAAATCTAGAGGAAATACTTTTACTTATTATATTCTTTTTGATGTTTATAATTGAGTATTTATTTTAACTTCCGAAAATTTTGACTAAAAACTAGGCAAGTATTTATGGGGCCAAAGGCTGCAAGATTTGTGGAGTACTGTAACATTTACTAGTAAAAGAAGTTCATTATTAGAGGCTGAGTAAATAATTTGTGATGAATCGTTTACCACAAAAACTTACTCAAAATTCTTTGAAGGCTGATGTTTCATAAGAGCAAGCTAATTTGATTTGCTTCTCTGATTAGGTGCATATGCAAGCATATTGAATATAATACTAGCAACATATGAAATGTGATGTGTGAGAACTGTTTCACTATTACAAATCATAGTGAAAAGTACTCAAACACCTGAAGTTTACAAAAAACGGGCATTAAAGCCTATGGATACAGATAAATGAACACAAAATGAGGCAACTGTGATATGGGAAATTCTGTTCACAATCAGAGCATGCTTTTTGGCCCTACAGAATCTGGAACAACTGAGAAACTTGACAATTTCCCATTCAGAGATTTTTTTTTTTAATGTAAAACCTTGGAATATTCCAAGGAGATAAGGAGCCAAATTCTCCTCTGCAGTGCCAGACTGTATAACAAGGGGAATGGCCACAAATCGCTGCTTTGGAGGCTCAGATTGGATGTTAGGAAACAGTTTCTCACCAGAAGGCCAGTGCAACACTGGAACAACTTACCCAGAAAGGGTAAGGAGTCTCAGCCTTCAAAGGTTTTCAAGCCCTCTAGACAGGTATACAGCTGAGCTGATTTAGTGCTGAAGACAGCCTTGCTTTAAGCAGGAGCTTGGTCTGGATGAGAGGTCCCTTCTGATCAATATTTCTATGACTCTATGAAACATCTTCCTTATAGTTGGAAGAAAAAAAAAAGTTAATATTATGTGAGTTAAGTCAGCCAGCTTCTAAGGACTGGAAATGTTCAGCACCTAGCCTTTTATAAAGCAGAGATAGAGTTAGTGCCTACAGCATGAGGGGTAATTAAGGATTAGAGACTGGCATCAGAAAGCCATCAACTCTAATCCGTAATGAGACATTGCATCCCACTTGAACTTCTAAAAAGAGAAGCTGAGCCTTTTATTTGAAATTGGTACTGGAGGTTATTCCACCCAAAAGATTCACAGTCAAGTTTTGCTCACAGCTTGATTTCAGAAATGGGCATGGCAACCAGGATAACCATAGCAGACATGCTTATTCAAATGAATAATGATCATAAGGAAAGAACTCCATGATGAATGAAAATCATTTAAATAGGAATGTTATTATAACATTCTATGTTATATGTGTTCTGGGCATAGTTTTAGAATTAAACTGCCCTGGTAGCCAGGGCAGCCATATTATAATATGCTATCAATAATATCCTCAAAGAATGTATTTTGCTGCATTACCCAGTGGCACTTACTGGTTTTGCTCTGTGGTTTGTTTTTCTTTTTCCTAGTCTGGAATATTCCATAAAATAATGAGTATGTTAGTTTTGCCTAATGCAAGCACTAGGTCTCTGATATCTTTGCTTTGACTTGTAAACCATGTAGAGTACTTGTAGCCTGAGGCTGAGAAAACATCGCTCCCCTGGGTAAGCACAGGTCTTGTAGCAGCTGGGCAGCTATGAGCAATCTAGTCCCTTTCAACAAGGATAAAGTGGGGCTTTAGGTGGTTTGTTTGCAATTGCCCTGCATTGTGGAAGTTGGCAGAGATCCAGTGTGCTTAACACACATTTATGTGTTGAATTTAGATGAAGACCAGTGTCTTTGCAGGCACACGGGGAGTGAGCTCACGACTAAAAGTAACATTTCCCGACTGTGTGCAATTAGCCAGCTCCAACCTCTTGCAAAACTGCATTCAGTTCATATTCTTGAGTGATTGCCATCATGCCAGGAACCCCTCGAGCCTGTGGGAACACAGTACCACTGTACACTCACTCATTTCCTTTTTTCCTTTTACCTATATACTGCGTGTTCAGTTTTATTCCTGACTGAAGGCTTTCCAGATTGAGGTCCATGGTGGCGTATGATGGTTTCTAGTTAGCTAAACACATAGCTACACTGCCAAATATTCCATCTCCTGGACTCCCTCCTGGATCCTGGAACCTCATTCATCCACACTCTATCCATTAATCCCTCAAGGTGTGCCTTTCACTTTGGATCAGCAGGTCCCGTTTGAAGTGAATCTCCCAGGTGTCCCCCTTTACTGTGCTTTGGTGTGATTTGTGATATGATCTTGAACAGTGTGAATTCTTTTCTGCTTAAATGAAAAATCAGGTCCAGGGCCACACTCAATCCAGGAGAACAAAGTAAAGATTTTCTGGAGGAAACCTACTCCTATTCCACAATGGATACAATGGGCATGTGTTTCTCAGCAGCAAACATTTCACTTTACAGACACGTTTCTGTTGGTCTACACAAGCCGATAATGTAGATGTAGCCAGAATAGCCAGAATTAATAACTTTTGCTTTCCCTGATATTAAATCCAAATGTTACTGGGTAAAAATCACTTTTAGAATGATTCCTAATAGGCAGCAGGGACAAGGCACAGCCTGACTCTTCTACCATTCGCAGTCACCCAACACTATACTAGGAGGCCTTATGGTCTTCATTCCTTCCACACGCTGTCGTACCACAACAGAGATCATGCAACACAGTCCTAATTTGAGGTTCTAAATACATAATTCTAATGAATTATGGTATATATTTTTTATATATTATTTTTCAATGAACTGAGGAAAAATGCAAGAAAACTATAAGTATGTTTTAGTTCCAGAGTTAAGTAGTGTGGACTGCAGAGGAAACCTGTGCCAAGTGCTACACAAACACCAGTTTTCTTTAGAAACTTGTCCTGGGTTATGTGAATATGAGTTACTCTGCACCACTTGATCACTCCATGTTTGGCTCTATTGCTGGTGGTTATTTTCTTTTGTAGTTTTTATTGAATTTTTTTCTTGAAATTCTGCAACTTTCACTGTAATAAAGCAAAACAAATTAGTAATGTTCAGTGAGTTATCAAGTCTCAAAAGATAAAGTCTTGAAGTCCACATAAGGGTTACTGAAAATTTTTAAAATGCTTTTACTGACATGGGGGAAATGTTCTATTTTTCTGAATGTGAGGCTTTTATTTCTGAAAATATCTCTGCTCTCTTAAGTAACCAAATAAGTAATGAGCTCCTTTTCTGATAACTTTGTAAAAGTTGTACTTTAACTGGCATTATAGAAAGTTTCCTCCTGACCTAATAGTGGTCAAATTGTTGCTCAAATGACCTAATGCTCAAATATACATATATGACTATTACTGTTCCTTTTCAAAAATAAGGATGCTTAATGTAGTGGGAAATGTAATAACATAAAATAAAATAACATTTAAAATAAATTTGTGGGGACAGTGAGTCCATAAAGTCTTTGATTTTTCTCTTTCTCTCTTTTCTGGTTTCAGGTTATCACTATAATGACCTTGTATCTCCACAGTACTTGAATCTGATAGCTAATCTCTCAGGATGTACAGCCCATCGACGAGTGAACAACTGCTCAGATATGTGTTTCCACCAGAAGTACAGGACACATGATGGAACATGCAACAACCTTCAGCATCCCATGTGGGGTGCTTCTCTGACAGCTTTTGAACGTCTGTTAAAGTCAGTCTACGAAAATGGATTTAATTTGCCTCGGGGGATTGAACCCAGGAGGCTCTCTAATGGTTACGCACTCCCAATGCCTCGCTTGGTTTCAACTACTCTGATTGGGACGGAAACAGTAACTCCTGATGACCAGTACACTCACATGCTCATGCAGTGGGGTCAGTTTCTTGATCATGACCTTGACCTCACTGTGGCTGCCCTAAGTGAGGCCAGGTTTTCAGATGGTCAGCACTGCAGTTCTGTTTGTACAAATGATCCTCCGTGCTTTTCGATTATGATACCACCAAATGATCCCAGAGTTCGAAATGGTGCACGCTGCATGTTTTTCGTACGCTCCAGTCCAGTTTGTGGAAGTGGCATGACATCTCTCCTGATGAATTCTGTGTACCCACGAGAACAGATCAACCAGCTGACTTCATACATCGATGCATCCAATGTGTATGGCAGTTCGGATCATGAAGCACTAGAAATCAGAGACTTGGCGAGTCAAAGGGGTCTTCTGAGACAGGGCATTGTACAGAGATCTGGCAAGCCTCTTCTTCCTTTTGCCACTGGCCCACCAACAGAATGTATGAGAGATGAAAATGAGAGCCCAATACCTTGCTTTTTAGCTGGTGATCAGCGCTCTAATGAACAGTTGGGTCTTACCAGCATCCACACGCTGTGGTTTAGAGAACACAACAGAATTGCCACAGAGCTACTGAAACTCAATCCACACTGGGATGGTGACACAATTTATCATGAAACACGCAAAATTGTTGGTGCAGAAATGCAACACATAACATTTAGCCACTGGCTCCCTAAGATCTTTGGAGAGGTAGGCATGAAGATGCTTGGCGAATATAAGGGTTATGATCCCAGTGTTAATTCTGGCATAACTAATGAGTTTGCAACTGCCGCTTTTAGGTTTGGTCACACACTCATTAATCCTTTTCTGTATCGACTGGATGAAAACTTTGAACCTATTCCACAAGGCCATCTACCTCTTCATAAGGCATTCTTCTCTCCATTTCGGATTGTAAATGAAGGAGGCATTGATCCGCTTCTAAGGGGATTTTTTGGTGTTGCTGGTAAGATGCGTGTCCCATCACAATTACTCAATACAGAATTAACAGAAAGACTCTTCTCCATGGCACGTACTGTGGCTTTAGATCTGGCAGCTATGAATATTCAGAGAGGCAGAGATCATGGAATTCCTCCTTACCATGATTTTAGAGTTTACTGTAATCTTTCTTCAGCTCAGACTTTTGAAGATCTGAAAAATGAAATTAAGAATCCTGAAATCAGGGAGAAGCTTAGCAGGTGAGCCTGAGGTGAAGAAAAACACTCAATTATCTAAATGTGCATGCAAAATTAGTTGCTAAATGTCTTATCTAGAAAAAGATATTTGTTAAAAAAGACTTAAAGGGATTTTAAGAAATATCTCTGTGAACAATAAGAAGGTAATATATGCAGCATGTGTTCAAGAAAGTATTCATTTGGTTTTGTAAATGCTGTTAAATATGAGTGCTATTTCAGTGTAAGGTCATCTTTAATGCCAGTCTCATGCAAGTATTTATATGTTCAGTTCCATTCATTCTGTACAGTGAAACAAACTGCAGTATCATTCACTGTAGTGCCATGTGAACCTCCTTCACTACCAGTAATCTGTTCCTCTTTAGAGCTTCAGTGTTTGAAAATAAGTCTTCAGCTATCTACTACTCCTAGCTTATCTGCACAAAATCAAAGAATTAGTCTCAAATAGAGTAAAAGAAGAAGTGTGTACAGAGGGGTAGGAAATAGGAGCTATAAAAAAGAAACAATTCCAAGAAATCAGAAGAAAGATATTGAGAGAAAGGAAATAATGGGGTAGAGTTAGACCCCTATGGTGTTACAGACATATACAACCTACATTGCAGGATTTCTTGCACACCCACAGGTTGTTCACAAAGGATGTAGCACTATCACTGGCATTTTTACTGTGATTTATTTTTATCTCTTGCCCTTAGCTTCATGACATACTGATTATTTTGTAAATGTAAAATATTTGTAATTCAATATTTCTGTTTTTCAATTTATAGGTTGTATGGGTCCCCACTGAACATAGACCTATTTCCTGCTTTAATGGTAGAAGACTTAGTTCCAGGGAGCCGACTGGGGCCGACTTTGATGTGTCTGTTAACTACACAGTTTAGGCGTATTCGAGATGGAGACAGGTAAATTGAAATACCATGGAAACCAAAATTACTTTTAAATTGAGGATACTTAGTAACAGTTTCAATGTCATGTTTCCAAATCAAACTCCATTTTATTTTCATTTATGATTTTGAAATATAATTGAAAAGATGAATGCAGGTTTAAAACATTGTTAGAAGCCATGATTATTTTTAAATCTCTTACTCTTTATGGTATGACATACTGACTCCCAAAAAGCATAACAGCCAACACATGCTGAATTTCCTTTTACCAGATATTCAAGTCACTTACCTTGTTGAAAAGTGGATGATACTTATCTCCTTTCATTGTTATTTGTCATTTTATTGGCAAAGAAAGTGTGGTTGTTGAGACGCTTTCACCATCTCTGTTACTTAAGCACAGGTGGGGATAGTATCACTCTGTTTATATAATCGCTATACATACTTGCATACAAGCAGTCTGTGCACCAAAAGTATTAAAAGCAGACAGGTTAACCCAAACAATGCAATTTGATAATTGTTTTTTAATTACTTTACGTGCACATTTTAAGCTATTTCTTATTTTCAGTTTCTGGAGTACCTGAAATAAGAGAATATTCATTGCTATTGTTACATCAGGCAGATATCCTTTACACACTTCCAGCACACTCATTCAGTATTTGAAAATCAACATTTCTCACATTTTAACACAATTTGTGACATAGAATCCTCTCTTTTTTGTGGCATTAAGATAGAAAGATTGAGGATGATTAATCTCATCCTAATGAAAGGGAAAGAGAGGAAGAAATAGGAAACTAGATTTGATTCACTTTATTTATTTTTTTTTATTTATTCATCGCATTGCTACTTTTTTTATGCTTTTGTAAAAGAAACACCAAACTTTCTTACATTAAATCTGTTAAAAAATTAGGCTGTGAAGCATAGAACTCTCATGCCTGAAGGCAGAGAGAGTAAAAGGAGAAATATATGACCTATGAGCTCCACATTGCTGGTGACAAATACGTATTTGTGTTACAACAGGATATTGATACCGCTTTTTGTGTGCATCTCTTTACAATTTTTCAGCAAAAGCACTTTTTTTTCTGGTTTTGTTGGGTGAGGTTTGTTTGGTTTTGTGGGGTTTTGTGGTTTTTTGTTTTGTTTTGTTTGATTTGAGTTTTTTTCTGAAACAACATTTAGAAACTATAGGAAAACATTGAATGTTTAGGAAATGGTGTTCTTCTGTCCAAGGAATACAACTGTTTTGACGCAACATGCCAGCAAATAGTAAAGTGTTATTAGACGTAATGAAAGCAGCTCCCACTTCTTTGAAAAGCCTTTACAATGGGCAGAGGATCAAAGCTGACACCACCATGCAAACCAAATGTGCCCTTACATGGAAGGGGAGTGAAGTCTGAAGGGAGCCTAATTTCATGTCAAGATGGAAATTTCAGAATCTGATCCTAGTACTTGGAAATTCATTGGCCAATGTCCAATGCCTTATGAAAATGATACACTAAGTAGGTAAAATGAAATTTGTTGACCATCCTTCTACGTTTACTATAAAATTGATTTTGATTTTTCATAATGTTCAAAGATTTTTTTTTTAATTTTGTTTTGTTTGAAATAGGTGGGTAAAAAGTATCAATAATGAATCTTCTATAGTTTTGTGAGACAGAAACAATATCACAGTGAGCAGTTCTTACATGTTACAATAGTGTAATATGTTTTCAAATCCTGGACAGTAACTTAAGACATGCTTTTCCATGGGAGGCTTGCTTTTTATAGTAATGTATTATTTATATATGCTATTGATAATAGGCTTTTAGCCCTCTGTGTATGAAAAATAAATTATTTTAAACCATAGTGTTTTCTCCTTGAATGTAATGAATTAACTGAGCATATATTAGAAAGTCTCTGAATCAGTATAGTCATTAAAATAGTTTTAACAGAAACAAAAATCATTAGTAAATCAAATTATTTCATTTATCTTGATAATAAACTGGTTATAGATTAACCATTCTTCTAATCTCAGCAATTCCATCAAAATTTTTGCATACCCATGGGAAAGTTGCCCGAGGAAAGAAATTATGTTCATTTCAGTCTCTATCTTAAAAGAACCCTGAAAGTGATAGTCTGGTGTCATTTTAGATGCTGAAAGATATCCAAGACATGGAAATTAAACTAGTACAGGTTCAAAGAATTTGTTAAAGATTTCAGCCCTTTCAGACTATCAGCATGGCACTAAGTAGGGCTAAAGTAATATCAGGCACTTATATTTTGGCATCTGAATCACTCCCTTGATACAACGTAAAGCTGAGAACAGGTTTTATGAAATAATTAATTTTATCCTGAACACAGTATTGAAATATCTTTGGAAAACTGCTTGTTGTTTTTTTTTTTTCACTAGCAAACTTGTCTTTTCTTTGAGATTACAGGTTATGGTATGAGAACCCGGGTGTGTTCACGCCTGCTCAGCTAACTCAGATCAAGCAGACATCTCTTGCCAGAGTTTTGTGTGATAATGGTGACAACATAACCAGGGTACAACATGATGTCTTTAAGGTGGCTGAATTCCCACATGGATATAGTAGCTGTGAAGATATTCCTAAACTGGACCTCAGGATGTGGCAAGATTGCTGTGAAGGTTTGTATACAGGTGGATTTGGGAGTATTAATGTGTGTGCAGTTTGTTAAGTGTCCATTTTATTTAAAGAATATATTTCACTGTTGTTTGGGTTTTGTTAAGACATTACAAATTCAAATCTGGAACACAGCCTCTGTTAAAAGGGCAGTCAGTCCATATTTTATATTCAGTATACACAGTATAAAAATAGCATAGATTTGAGCATTGTGTGGTGTGGATAACTGTCTTCTTGTTTTCTTTCTTTTGCGGATAAACATTCTTCTTCATTGCCATCTTCTTCAAAAGTCAGGAGAGTGGGGTGATTTGTTTTTCTTCAAAAATAACCTTTTATTCTTTTCCTGAAATAGCGTTTACTTAGCTGAGTGAAGCATAGGACACTGCTTTGTGGCTTGTATGTTGGCTTCTGTCTTACACACAGATTTTGTCCATGGCCTGTCTTTAACCAGTATCATATCAGACTTCGCTGCCTGTTTAACATAGTTAAAATCCCTTCCTGAGAGTTTTTTCGATCATGCAGAATGATTTTCAGTAGCATCAACAACAAAATACTTCAGAGGAAAATGACCTCTCTTTATTGAGATCTCCTTGACAATGTTGTTATCATTTTCTTTTGACAAAACTTGAATGGCATGCCCAGGCTGTAAAAGTATATTCAGGAATTTTGGGAACTTAGCTGTTGAACTGTGACTATCTAGAAACTGCTGTCAAACAAATTTCTAATTGGAAAAAACTTGCTCTTGAGAAGATAATGGTACTATTAGTTTATGATAAATACTAAATTCAATAATTAGCATATATGTATATGAACCTTCTAGCTTTCAATACTAATATCTTGTAGGTTTGCTGATGATATCCAGATTTATGTTCTTCATCTTTTCTACTGGTGATTCTCTTGAGTTTGCTACTGCTGAATCTGCTATTCAGTATTCTGTCAAAAGATAAGCACGAATAAAGAATCAGTGGATTGCATTTCTGAAAGAAGTCACAGTCTTTCACTAGTGTCTATTTAACTCTTTTGATAAGATATAATTGTCCCCAATGACAAAGAATTATTTTGTGATACAGGTCAGAATTTAAGGCAAAAGGTAAAAGTTAAACTGATGGAGAATGTCCCTACAATCTGTTACCAATACAGTAAATACTGAGGGAGGATTCTAAGTGATGTGACTGTACCATAAGAGCAAACTCAAATATCATTAAAAATAAAATAAGTAGATAAGAGATTTACTATTCAAAGTTATTGCACATCTTAGCTTTTAAACTGACTACTGTATTGTCTTGTAAGGTAAACAAGCCTTTAAAAAATAAATCACTCTTGTCTCGGGTTAAAGACAATATTGCTAGGGAAGCAGGACCTTAGATGGTATAGAAAGCCCCCTTTTCCCCAGACCTAATGTAAATTGAAAGTCAATTGACACTCATGAGGGAGGAAATAGAAACAAAAGTAACAATTTTTACTAAAAAAAGACCAAACAAAAATCAGAACCAAAAATAAAACAACTAACAATAACAAAGAAAGAATATCACTTTGTCCACCTCTGTGTTGTTGAACTGGTAAGCAGCTTTCTTTTAGTGCAGTTTCAGGCATGTCTCAGTTTAATGAGACTGAAATGTTCGCTAAGAGGACTGAGTTATGAGGAAGACCAAGATCCTCCCTCTAAGAAATTGTAGGTCTGAAATTAAGAGGCTCCGACTGAGGAAATATGAAGAAAGAAAAGATAGCAGCCCTTTATTAAAGGATATATGTGTATAGGCAGAGAAACAAAAGAACACAAGAAAGCACTAAACAAGAGTCCTACACCAAAGATTTCCTCCTAAAACAGTTCAGTACTTTTTGCCTTTTGGCACAATTCCAACCACGATCAACAGGGGGTGCTATTGGGTCTCTGGAGGAGCAGAGCCTGCAGGTGCTCTGTGGTGGCCAGCAGGGGGCACTGTTGGGCTCTGGCGGTCACTGCGTGGGGGCCCCGGTATGTGGGACAAGCCTAAATGAAGATTTCCTTCCCACCGAGAAGGGGAAGGAGAAAAGGGGAAAAGGGAGGGTTCTTCCTATGGACTCATACTGTCACCTGTTGGCTCTGGCTGGGATTCCCTTCGTCGATGGGTACAAGGTGCTACCAACACAGGAACAGAGAAAGGAAGGGGCAGCCTCTTCCCTCAAAGGTTCCTCTGCAGAAGGCACCAGCTCCTCTGATGAAATCCAAGGCAAGTTTTAGCATTGGGCAGAACCAAACGTGAGGGAATGGAAGCAAACCAGGGCCAAAAGCAGCTAGATGACTTGGCCAAAACCAAAATGAACCTCAGAGCTCTTCCCACACACCCTCCCTGAGTCAGGGCAGAAGTCCGCACTGTTTCCTGAGGAGAGAAAAAACCTCACCCTGCCCTCAAGTCTTCTGAGGCCCATTAACTTGGACTGTGGGGCTGCTGGCTACTTCTTTTTGTGTGTGTCAATCACTCTAGGCACCTCCCTCCCCTCTCCTCGTTCAACATCTTTCTTCACAGCAGTGCAGGGGAAAAAATTTCCAAGCTGGGTTTTTAAAACAAGCTTTTTTAAGACAAGCCATGTGTGGCAGAAGGTGGCATTGGCAGGCTTTCCTGGCAGTGGTGGCGCTTTGGGGACTGCAGGAGCTGGTGCGCAGTGGCAGCGGATGCTCCAATTAGCTCCAGCTCTATCAGCTGCCGTGGCTGCAGGCAGGTGTGCAGGGGGTCTGTGGGGAGGGTCAGTGCCGGTCCAGTGGGCGTGGGAAACCAGCAGGTCAGGAGAGCAAGGCAGCGCCATGCAAGGCAGATGACTATGTCAACTAGGAAGTGGCAGAGCCACGCTGGACCTGTCAAAGTCCTTGATGCAGTGGTAGGTGCGGGGCGCTGGAAAACAGCTGGATCTACAGCAGCAAGCCAACATGGGGGCTACGGAAGCCAGGCAGAGGTTTCCTGAATCCCTGCAGGCAGCTCCTTGTCAGAATGCTGGGTAGAAGAAAAAAGAGACGCTGTGGCGGTTGAAACACGGCAATTCCAGGCAGCAAGGAGCTGGCAGAGCATCTGCAAGAGGTCCACAACAGACAGCAAGAGAGCTATGGGGAGCACAGCTCTCTCTTTTAATCCATCTTGTTCTTGTATCAGTTTGTGTGGTGTTATGCTCTGGATTAAGCTATGAACTGCCCAAAGCAGTTACATTTTTATTTAAGTATTTTAAAAAGCCTTTTGGTTTGGTATAAATTCTAATTAGCATCCAGAGAAAGAGTCACACACTATTCTTTAAGAGAATTTCTTTTTAATTTAGGGAGAAAAATAAAATATTTTGGCAAAAGATTTTTCTTTTCTCCTGCCAAAAACTGCGCTTTGCAAGGGGTTTGTTTTCTTTTGCTAAAACTCTTTTTTTTGCTGAAATTACCAAATTTTGCCAGTTCTTTCTCAGCACCATTGCTGAGGGCTAGGAAAACTTAAAATGAAAAGAGCAAAAAAAAAATTTTCCAATATTTATTGCAAGTGTTGAAACATTGACCAGAAGCTGACATAATTTAACAAAAATAAATTTCTCTTTGCTTTTCGAGATTAATCTCACCTTTGTCGCCATTTTAAAAATGTTGCACTCCTGATTAAGCTTTAAACTGCCCAGAGCGGTTACAGTTTTATTTAAGACTTCCTTAAAGTCCTTTGGTTTGTTATAACCTCTAATTAGTGTCCAGAGAAGGTCACACACTCTTCTCCAAGAGAAATTCTTTTTAATTTAGTGAGAAAAATAAGATATTTTGGCAAAAGGTAAAATTTTACAGGAGTAAAATACAACCAAGAAAAAAGCATTTCACTAAAACACCCAGCACAAACACCCATTCCACAGGAAACACCCACTACAAACAATCAATATACCAGCTTTAGTAAAACACAATTCATTGGTTTTAAGTTACCCACAAGAGAAGGGAAAGAGTAACAGAAGAAAAGAGATTAAAAGGAATAAAGAAAGAGAGAAGAAGAGAGAGAAAGGGGAGGAGAAAACAGTTACAACAAGAGTTGATGGTTCACATGGCGTCAGCTGGAGAGGGAGGAGAGAGAGAGAGACCACGTGGAGTCTCCTGTATTTATAGAGTTCAGTTTTCCCTCCCAGGCAGGATATCCGCTCAGTGCCTTCCAGGCCAGAGTGAGTTGTGCTGTAGCCAGTCAGAGGCTCCAGGGGGTGTGGTGTGGGCGGGCTACCACACAGGTCTGCCTTGACTGACAGCCCAGCTACACAGCCTTAAGCTCCGCCATGTGCTCTGCAGGGGCAGCAGGGCTTGTGTTCTGGCTCTGCCCTGTGCTCTCAGCACACGCCTTCCGTGCCCGTCTTCCAGCTCTGCATGGACCTGCAGGGCCAGGCCCAGCCCTTCCCCGCATGCACACACACACTCACTGTGAGTTGGTTCCGACCCATATCAGTAATTCATTTGGATCTGGGATCTCACGCACGGGGTCTGATCTCCTTTGCCACCCCTGGTCCCACAGTGGCACACGCCTTAAAGCAGTGCCCACCCCCTTTCCTGGGGGAGATGGGGGGAAAATGTGCTGGATGCTCTGGGCTTTTATTTCATTGTCGTCAATCACCCTCACTTGGTGGCAGTGGGAAAATTCAAGCAGGGACTTTAAATGTGTAACAACTCTCTTAAGAAAATTCTTCCTTGGAAGACTCAGTTCAAAATATAAGTCATCTGTGTGAGACTAGCAGAAATAAATTCTTTAGATTTCAGTTAAATCTTGTACAATATCCCCAAAATATAATTTCTTTCAGGCCTTACTCTAATTTTTATAGCTTTTTTTTTTTTTTTGGAAGGCTTTTCAGATTTTTTAAACAATATTTACCAGGTTTGCCATTCCCAAATTAATAACAACTTATAAAAATCTAGATATAATTGACACCTTGCAATTTTAATATAAAGTCTTCCAGAATTTCTTTAAAAAATCCCTGACACGTGCCAGAATTGAGAGAAAATCGATCATCACTCTTCAAGTGCTTTGCCATAAATGAAGAATATTCTACCAGTTCAGAATAAGTTCACTTTGGCATGGCTCATGAAGCTTGACAGACAGTTTCAAAAATAAAATTTTTTATCAATTTGGAAAAATAGTAAAACTGTTCTGATAAATTATGTGTTGATTCCCTTAATGTTATGTTATCACTGAGCCTTTTAGAGCAGATGTTATCTTTGGAAAGTCTTTAGAGTATTCATCCGTTCAACAACCTAGCTTGTATTTTCATTCAAGAATGTTGCTACCAGAGAGTACTACTGGATGCAGTACAGTCAGACAATTGCGAAGCCAAAGAAAGAGTAAATAATTAATGTTCTTTAAAAAACTGCCTATATTTATCCTCTACTTCTGAACTCTTGAAGCCTTGCAGAGGTTAATGAGGAAAAAGCAAAGTATGCATGGCTTGAACTATTATCTTGTGTGGATAAATGCCTGTGATGTTTTCTGTGGGAATCCAGTTTAAGCAACTAATTTAAAAAATTTCTTTCCTTCCATGGCGCTAGGGACTCTCCACTCCTCTGAGGTGGTAAGGGAGGGCATACACTCACTTTGAGTTGTATACGTTGTGGGGGTTTGTTTCTTTGAATTTAATATTGTTTATTATTTAAAAGAAAAAAATTAAGCCATTCTCCACATTTAAAATGCTTCTAATTGTTTTATAGTTAAAATTATTCTAAGTTAAAATTTCAAGTACAGAGTACTGTTTATTGCACTTTACGTATATTTGATTAGTCACCCATATGTTCAGCTGTTCCAGCCTGGTTTGAAACACATCTGGTTTTGTTATCTTTACTATTTTGTTAAAGTAAAAATATCTTTCCATATGAGGAATAGAAAAACCTCTTAGTTACCAAAAGCTACCTTGTAGATTTCTTAAGTAAACTTAGCATATATTTCTTATAAAGCAAAGCATTATTCCTCTTTACAAAAAAAAAATTTTAGATTTCAATTAACAAATCCTACAACAGAATTACTAGTTTATGATGGCAAAAAGTAGAGGGTCCACTGAAATACACAAGTTTTCTTCTATTTTCCTTCACCTACCACCTTTCTTTGTCTTGTCAGAGATAATGAGTAATTGCTGGGTTTGCTGTATTTCTTTATTTGAGCAAAGTAGCATTCGAGTTTCAGATTTTCCAAATAAGAAACTTTTCGTGCTTTTTTTCAGGCTCTCCAGTGCAAAAAGTGTATTTCGATTTCATTTTTTAAAAGTACTCAGTGTATGCTTTCATGATTACTCAATTGTGAGTCTTTAAAAGTTTTGCACTTTTTGAGGGTGGATTTTTTTCTAAGTTGAAATGAAAAATTTCCTTATCCTTTTGTTTCATGTCGAAACACATGAGGTCAATGGAAAATAAACCCAGAGGTGGTGATTCAGATAAGATGCAAGTCATCCTTATAAGTGTGAACGGATTTAGGAAGATGATTTTTCTTAACAGTTTCTCAGTTAGCAAACAATATATCTCTTCTATCAGATATTGTTCTTTTTTTGGTTTAATTCAGGAATACGACCCTATATAAATTCTGATTAGACATGTTTAAATCTCACTGAGTTTCATTAGAATAGTTAAGACACATTCTTTATCTGAATGCATTTATATGTGATCTTTTAGTAGATTAGGTCTATATTTATGAACTCTTGTATTTTAAGATCAGACCAACAATTATGCTGTCTATTGCTTCTCTACTGACCACATTACCTCTTATTATGCACTTTTCATTACACCCTTTCATCTTCTATGAAAATACTAAGCAACACTGGGCTAAGCCCTAAATTCTGTGGAATATAGTGGCATAACATTTTAAAATGTTACCAGCATACTTAGTGTGAGACTGCAAGTTCTTTTGTGACAATGGAAATTCTTCACCAAGAACTCCTCAAAATACCAAAAGGATACAATTTCTGCCTGAAAACATTTTCTGTTCACACAGATATTGTTTGCTTTGCTCAGTTCATATTTATTTTTGCTCTCTACATTGAAATAAATCTTTTTACATTTAAATTTGCATCTAAAGATGGTGTCTTCTGTACCTTTTTTTCTGAGATGTTTAAGAAATGTTTATATAAAATACATCTGTTCCAATCTGAGCAGATTACTGTTGGATTTTAGACCACCATATTACACTTTTTTGCTGCTCTTTAATTTATCATTTGTTAGAAAGTCTTATTCAACAGAAGAAATTAAGAGATGCTAGGCAATGTGAAGGGATGTGGCCTGTTTAGCAATAACAAAAACAGCTCTTTGGAGTTAGGGCATTTTCAATGTTTCTCCTGCGTTTTACTGCTTCCACTGGCTTGACTACAGGTGCTTAGATATATACAAATGCTTGCAGTTAGAGCAACTTAATTCACTACAATAAATCTCAGAGAATCGAGCCATTGTCAAATAGATATTTATATGTGCTTTTGCTCACTTTTCTTTAGTCTGTCAAGTTGTTTTAGTTAGATTCTATTGTTAGACTAATTCTCCATGGCCCAGATTTTGAGGAGTGATTCGCAAGGAATTTAAGAGTGTTCAGTAATTCTGAATGTCAGGGGTTTTATTATCCAGTTCACATTATAGGTGCATTTTCAAAACCTTGTGGAAAACAGGGCATTCATATACAGATGGAAATGCCAGTTTCCTTATGGAATGGGTTGTTAAACATTGGAATGGACTGCTGAGGGAGGTGGTGAAGTCACCATTCCCTGGAGGTGTTCAGGAAACAAATGAACATGGCACTTAGTGCAATTGTCTAGTTGACAAGGTCAAAGGTTGGACTCAGTTGGACTCGATAATTTTGTAGTCTTTTCCAGTCCAAATGATTATGTGATTCTGTTAATGGATCATCTTGACACTTGCAGTATAACAATACCTTATGTTGCTTTTAAACATTCACTTTTTCTGCAGAAAATAAATTGGAATGGATAAGGCTAAATTTGGGACGTTTTAGGTAGACTTAAAAAAAAGGAGAATTTTAGATTTATTTTTCTTATTTATTGCTATTGATAAAGTATTCTTCATTAAAAATAAAATAAAAAAAAAAAAGTGTAAGAGAGAAATTTCTTGGTTTAGGCTTTCTCAAAGCTAAAGCATTCTATCCTGCACCTCTCAGCAGTGGCAATCCTCTTTGTTGTACCCGAAACAGAAACCAAGAACAAGAGTTGTTAATTTGGCAAGACATATATGAGTTTTTAAAAAACACAGAAAGTCAGGTCTGTGTACTTAAAGCTATCACTGAACATATGGTTCTCATATTTACTGGCCTAAGGTGATTAAACCTTCCCAGGATTTCAGACCTTTGTTTCTAAAAATCAACCTAGGAATACAAAAAACAATGGGCCATTGTTTTATTGTACCAAAAATTTATCTATATTATGCAAGATGACCTTGGCAGTTACTAAACAAAGGGGGATAGCAGAAACCTTTCACATATTGCTTCCAAGAGAAACTAAAGTCTTTGTGACACTCAGGAAAACTTTAAGCAACACATTGCTTTAAGAAAAGAATTCCTCTGACCAAAACTAGTACTTTCTCCCTTCAGAGTGTGACCCTTTTTCTCACCATACTAAATACAGGAGTGTTTAAGGGTATTCTAAAATGCCTTCATGCAAAGCATCTAACAGACACATCAGTCTGTTCCCATCTGAAAGCGCTTAATTTCTGAGTGGGCAGCAAGAACATTATGTGAGAAACAGCAGAACACATGCAAAGAATGAACAATATGTTGGCAGCAAATACCATCTAGTTCTTTGGTGTTGCTGTTATAACAGGAAGGTAGTGAATTTATTAAAGAACTGTAAGGAAAGAAAAGGGAAGGAGAATTGTGGATAACTTGTGTTCAAGAATGATCTGTAGATATTGTTTCTGAACTGAAATTCAGTCAGTACTTTTTTTTTTTTGTCATTCAACTTTCTTTTTTTCTGTCCTAAGTGGTATTGAGCCATGGACAAACTTAAATTTTTCCTAATAGGGTAATTTTAATAGTCTAATTTAAATCCAGTGTAATTAAAAGTAGTCCAAGATACTTATTTTTGTATAATCAGAGCAACTTTACATTTGTTTCTCAAGTTGCTCCGTTCAACAGAGACTTGTTTATTGACTTGAAGCTTCTGCAGTAATTTTTGTTAATACTTTAGGTATTCAATCCAAAATTCAGAAAAATACTTTATAAATGTTATTGACTTTCTGAACTAATTTGTTTTGGTGCAAATTAAGAAAAACTTACAGAAAATTGCTACTTCCAGGTTCAATTGCTTTCATGCCTCATTTTGCTAATACCAGACTTACATGATACATCCATGGCATTCTGTATTTCAATTTTCCTTTCTGTTTTACCAGTCTCTTCTTCTAACAGTTGATCATGCTGTTGGTTCCTGCTTCATCTTGGCCTGTTATGACTTTTAGCTTCTGTGAACAGAAATGAAAACTTCTTTTTTCTCATTGTCTCCTCTCGAAAGTGCTGTTGCAGATTTGCTATGTTTTCTTTTTATTTTTTTAAATGGGACTCCTTCCAAATGCTTACTGTGTTTGGAAGGCTAAGTAAAGTGAACCAAAGGAAAGAACATACTTCATCCTGTCAAGACGTCCTCTTAGGATCTTAGGAGATTTCTGTCATGGATTATTCTCAGGCTTGAGATTTTCACTGTGTGGTGGAAAGAGGTTTAGGGTCTGGTGATACCTTCAAATTCCTGAGATTTGGAGATGTGGCTGGTCAACCTATAAAGTGTGTCTGCAAATGTGCTCCAGGATTTAATTATAAACTCTCTTTCAGATGCCAAAAATAATAAATAATAATGCCTGGGATAGATGAGGAAGCCAAAGGGTGGGTTTTTTGTCATTGTTTTTCTTCATATGTAAGTGCCCCTTTTGAAAAGCAGAAAATAATCAAAAAACAAGAGTGTGGAAATTTCAGAAGTGAAAAGAATAGTTAAAGTAGCACTGGATAGGTTTGTAAAAATAGAGTTTATTCCTTTGTTTCACACTTAAAAGGTGGTCTGTGAATAATCAAATTCTCTGCAGCCAGCTAACAGGACATATTCATCTGCCATCAACTGATTCCAGAGGGATCAGACTGAATGTGTGACTTGCCTTTACCAATTCAGAAGACACTGCAAAACCATATTAATACTATAACTGGTGAAATATACTGTAGTTTATAATATGCTATTTCTTGTCTAATTTCAGACTGTAGAACTAGAGGACAGTTTAATGCATTTTCATATCACTTTCGGGGAAGACGCTCTCTTGACTACAGCTTTCAGGAGGACAAGCCCCTGAAGAAAATGAAAATGTCCAAAACAGTAAGGTGAGTTTTGGTTTTGGTTTTTTTTTAAGAAGTATAAAATCTCATTTGTTTTCAAAATGGAATCAAACTGAATCATTTCTTTCTGAGTGCATACCACTTTTTTCCAGTGCCTGCTTTTTCAAGTTTATGATTGATGTATTTAATTCTGACACTTCTGCATCTCTGCTAACAATAACCCACTTTTTCTCAAGCTCAAATTTGTGTAAAACTCTTTGTTGGTGACATAGCATAGTTTTTTTGTTCTTCCTGCGCTTTTCCTACTGTGCTGGCAGTAACCAAACTAAATTATTTCATTTCCTCTTTGGAGCTCCTTGTTCCTCCTGTAGAAATGGAGAAAACCAAGTCTTGATTATACTGGCATAAAAATTTGGGATTAATGGTAAGGATGGCTTCTGGTACCAAAATATTCAGAGCAGGAAAGGAGAACAGTAGTGTACAGACGATATTGTTTATAACTCCCTAATCCTCAAAATACTGTAGCAGGGAAGTAAGTCACAGTGTTGGTCAGAAATTTTCAGATGCACAGGGTCCTTGCCTTTTCTAGGTTATCAAAACTTACCTATGAGTTAGTGACATGAAATGAGTTCTGCTCAGACCAAGCATTTCTTGTGAAGATCCTTCATGATGAGCTCTTTTGAATTAGCTTTCCTTTTAGCATACATTCTTTTAGCAAATAAAATTATGTACTTGACTGATGATGATGACAACCAGGCAAAGTCTACCTACTCTGGCGAGGAAAGCATCTAGACAGATGCATAGACAGGTAAATGTATTTCAGCAATTTCAAATACTCATGTGGGTGTTCTAGCACTTGAAGAAACACTGCCTTTATATTTCACTTAATTGATAGGAATCTGTCCTGAAGTAACAGAGCCTTTAGGTGTTTAAGATTTTAGACAAGAGAAGACAACGGCTAAGTGTAAACTGGCTTATAGATAATATGAAAAGAACAGTTCCTTTGAAGTAATTGTTAAAGAAGGAACAGTTCCTTTGAAGTAATTGTTAAGAAGAATTGTTAAATTGTTTGTCTTTTCAAGTGAACTGGTAGAAGTTTTGAAATTTGCAGAATAGCAATTCACTTTTTAAGGATGCTAGTTCCACAGTTTTAAAACTGTAAAAGGGTTAAATTAAATAAAAATGAAAGCCAGAAAAAATAAACACTTGTGTCTGAGTAGCAGCTTGTTCTGCTAGCTTGCTGTTTGACTGTGTTTCAGAAATCTACAACAGTCCCATTACTAATTAGGAATACAAAATAGGAAATTTACAATACTCTATTTGTAGCATAAGTAAAACTAAAGCAACCTGCCTTTAATGTTTGCATCAGTTCTTTTGCTCAGTGTGTTTAAATTGCATGTGTGGTGAGAAGATTCTTTTTCTCATTTCTTTTCTTCCTTCTTGTTTTCAATAACTTGAGCAGGTGGGGAAGATTAAACATTTTGTTATAGAGCAGCAGCTGGTTTACTTGAATTTTGGCATGTTATGTTGTTTAGAGTTCTTTTTCTTTAATTTAGATGAAAAACTATGGGAAACTAAGTAACTTGAACCCCTGCCAGTAAGCGCTGTTTTAATTTATGCAGAAAGATTATAAATCATGAGCCCTGTTACATGGGAATTTCTTTGCTTGTTCATTCTTTGGGGTATCCCTTAGCACCGGAGATGGCGTTAACAAAATAGGAATGCTTGTATGGATTCAAGGATCTTAATGTAATAAGTGACTTAAAAATTAGTGTCCTCCTTGGTTTTGAATGCATGTTTTGTTAAGTGGTGCTAGATAATACATTATTATTTATAGACAGTTCCTTTGATTGCTCCTTCTCATCAACAGATTGAATTGATTAACACAATTTAGGATTGTACATCTGTTAAGAGATACCACCTGAAAAGTGCTACAGACAAGAGACTTTATATTTTTTGTACTGTAGTTAGTACAGATGTTAGTTAAAATGGGACACAGGATTATGTTCATATCTAGAAGTATTTCTCATTTTTTTGTGAAAACCAACTTTTTCCTTTTCAAAGTCATATGTCTTTAAAAACACATTCTCCTAATAAACATGTAGAGGAAGAAACTGTGGTTCAGAATGTAAAATGTGAACTTCAAATTTGGAAGGAACACTTTTTAAGAGTTTCCCTTTGTCTGCTTTCGTATTGGAGGCTCAGGAGTGAATTTAAGATAATGCTCTACAGTGTCACTTATGACAACTTTGTGTGCACCCCTGTATGAAATACATAATTTTTCTAAGTAGAAGAAATTCCCTATTGCTGAAGATATTAACAATAACCCAGAGCTTACCTGTCCTGAGTCTGTCTTCAGCACCTTTGGGTCTTGCATGCTGTTGTGGTTCATACAGTTCCTACATTTGTTGGTTGCTCTTCTTTTACATTTTTGCTAGATGTTCCAAAATATCTTGCCAAATAAAAATGAGTTAGATGAATATCCTGACTTGGCATTCATTTGTTGCAGTTCTGTGAAACAGAATAAATTTTTTCGTAATGCCACATCAGCATCTAATGAAAATAGAAATGTACCTGCAGTTAACGACTTCAAAGAATTTGTTTTGGAAATGCAAAAAACTATTTCAAGCCTCAGAAATCAGGTAAGATGCTATAATGAGCAGTGTCTAATTGTAGATTTAATTCATAATGTTTTCCTAACATCACTCGTATTATATTTTCAATATTTAGACATCCCTTGCAGCCAAAATCCACCACATAGTATCTCAAACAGAAAACAACACAGAACATGGTGTGTTATTATTCTTTATTTCTATGTTCTTTTGAAATCATACTGAAGTATTCTACAACTAACCGTCTTGACTTTTGAACCTGAAGCCTTGTGTAACCATTGTGTACTAAACATGGAATTACTTTCTCTAAAAATTTTTGTGTAGCACCAATAAAATCTTTTTTCCTATTCAAAATGTATAGAATCTCTGTAAAGCTATGATTAAAATGTAGCCTTCATAAAAAGTAATATACCAGACTACAGCTGTAAATATTGTTAAGATCTAGATCACTTAAAGAAGACTTTTACAATATTTGCAAACAAACTCTTTATTAAGTCATAGTGGAATTCCGTTTTTAAAATGTATAACATACAGGAGATAGTAAAAAATCAAAGCAAACATTTTTAATTAAGGTAGGGGGTTTTTTTTAAAAAAATCACCTCCTTTTCAAAACATTTTTGACAGTTTAAATTTTCTGTATATAACACAGGTAGTTTTGTTCTCTTTGTATGCTCTAGCTGAATATTTCAATGGTAGGGAAGATATATTTTCTGTTAGCTTTCTTTTGAAAGACTGACTCCATAGGTATTAGTTGTTTCTAGTGTTTTAACATTATATAAACTAAGTAGTGAGAAGAAAAACCCAGACAAGTATTTAACATGGATTATGTAGTATAAATCCTTTATTTGATTATTAACTTTTTTTAAATATTTTCAGATAAAAAAACTTGAATCGCGCCTCAGTAATTCTGATTGCACTGATGAAGAGGGTAAATCATATTCCAGCAATGAAACCTGGAAAAGGGACCCTTGTACTGTGTGTGAATGCAAAGTAAGTATTTGGAAATTCATTTTGACATAGAAATTATGTTAATTTCTACTTCTAAAACAACAGTCCCAGTTTTGTGCCTGCTGTTTTCTGGGTAATATTTGCTAACTGTTTTTTTATGGATCTTCAGATATTTTGTGCAGAAAATTATATTTTCAGATATCCCTGCCCTTGACACTGTTAATCTATCTTCCTTATATTTCCTTTGTCTATCTATCAGCCTTTATCTATCTTTATTATATTTCCAGTTTCATGAATGTATAGTTATATGGGTAAAATTACTGCAAAGTGAGATGTTTCCTGAAAAAAGTCTACTAAAATGCATAAAAATCAGTAAAAGCTCATCTGACTTAGTGCTAGATTTTAATTTTCTTTCATCCTAGTAAAACTTTTAGAAGGTAATTAAAGAAATATGTTAGTGCTTGATACCCCAGTATCACCTTAACATTTGATAAAAGGGTATATACTGCTTCATTAAAGAGATGTGGTAGTACAGAGAGCACCTTAGACTTGTCAATAGAAGTTTATGCTGAAACAAATTACGTAGAGTTAATCATAGTAGTCAGGATCTTAAAAGAAAATAAATAATATGAAAAATGTATTTCTTGTTTGGAACATGTAGCTAAGAGTGGTTTGGTTCTGTTATTTTTTTCCTGACACAGGTTGGTCAGATTACCTGTTTTGTAGAATCATGCCCACCGGCTGACTGCGAAGCGCCTGTGAAGGTTAAAGGAGATTGCTGTCCAGTCTGCTTACAACAAAACATTAATAAAAAGAAGTCATAAATCTGTTTTTTAAGAATTTAGGGTGCATATTCCTCATTTCATATCATTGCCTGCTGATGGCAAAACCAGGTAACTACAGTCTTAACAACAGCAAGAAATCAAGATTTACAATATTCTAATGGTGCTGTAACAGTATAACTTATCATTTTTTTTTTCTGCCCGTGAAGGTAAATCACAATGCAAAAAATAATGAAAGGGAAATTAGCAAACAGGTCAAAGTTAATTGTGTGTTATACTTCTCAGGTTAGACAAACTCAAACTGGTGCTACTTTAAAAGAACACTGTCAGGTAGTTTTAGGTACCCAAAATGACTGGGCTTAGGACTTACTCTAAAAGGAACACTTTGTTTCCTATCTTTAATTAGTAACATTGAAAGTTTACTGTCCCTTTTTAGTACCAGTGTGACTTGATATTTAGCTCTTTGTTGTTGTTTAGTAAGACCCAGAGAAAAGGAAAACATGAGGTCACTGTGCCTGAAGCAATGTTGGGCCAGTTCCTGCAGATATCAGTGCATGGAAATTCACATATCATTTCTGCACCTGGACCAGCAAGGAAAAAATTAAACTATGTGACATCTTTCAAATCCTTTCCTTAATTCAAGGAGCAAAATTAATCAAAATTTTTAGGGGAAAAAAGCTCTAGAAATAGTAAGGAAATACAAGTAAATGTAATTGGAAGATACAAAAAGCAGCTGAATGTATATTTTACATGTAATTGACGGTTTTCCTCATTCCAGGGAAACATATATGACAGAGTAGCATTTGATCTTAAAAATGAATATAATCCTTTTTTGTCAAAACATATGTAATTGCTTGACAACATTTTTTTTTGTTTGTTTCATTTATTTTAAATCACTGTAACATAACCATCCAGTCCAGCATACTTCTTTTGATCTCAGATCAGCTCACATAATTGTATGGCCCTGTTTTGAAAATGTGAAAAGATGTCACAAGCCATTTTCTATACAAAGATTCCTACTGATTCATTGTGCATATTATCAATAGATATATGTTCCTGATTATATTGTGGCACTGTTTGTTGATAAAAATGAAAAATCAAAATCAAGGAGCATGATAAATTGTGGATTGACTACTTTTTCTGACAAGGTCTTTGATTATTATTTTTTTTTCTGAGTTTCATCTAATGCATATATATTTTTACCTCAATATTTTTATCTTTCATGTTAAAAATGGTCTACCAATGTACTTTATTTCCCATTTAATAAATGTTTAATGTTATAGAGTATATGTCTACACTAGCATTTCAAAGTTGTATACTTTTTAGAAGGCAAACTTCATATTTCTGACCAGGAATTATATTGAGTGAAGGACAACTATCATACCTCATTTTACAGCTCTTTTCTGTGTTTATTCAGAATTGATTCTTTCCCTGAATACTTAATATGTTAGAGTTTATGGCTCTGTCATTTAGTCCTAAGTTAGGACTAGCTAGAACCAGAGCTGCTCTTTAGTCACTGACTTCTGAGTTTAGCGTTAAAATGTAGGGGACAGAGATTTGGATATCGAAGAAATCTGCACAAAGTTAAATATTCATATGTTAAACATTTCAGATTATGCAAGCAGACTGAGTAGTTAATTATTACATGGTAGAACATGTCTAATAACTAACGTAGGATGGCAATATGAAATCCACTATCATATTTTGGCACATAATTTCTCTGATTACTAACGTTAATAATTTCTAATTGGATAAACTGACACACATTCAAAGTCTGGTGTATCTTTAAAGCTTACTACAGAAACTTGTTTCATGCTATGGTAGAAGCAATATGTACATGTGAGTGCTGTGTTAAAGGTGTGTGGTACACATGGAACTACAATTTATATTTTTAAGAATATTTTAACTGATTTTATATACAATGTTTTGATTTATGTAATTTTCTATGTTAATACATCTAGAAATTGTGTGTGGCGAGCATTTTTGAGTATCATATGATTCCTAGAGGTTGTCGTTCCTGTATTTCTTTGATACTCTGGTATTTTGTTGACTTGTTGAGAGTCCAAACCACATGTCTCGCCCTGTAATTCCAACTCAGATGGAATTCCCATTGACTATGGCAGAAATTCCTCAAAGAGAAAGGATTGCAGAGCTAACCCAAATATAATTTAGCTGTCTAAACAGTTAAGTAAGGCAGTAATACATCCAGCTGGTTACTACTTGCATTCTTTTATTCCAATTTTATATTAAATAAACTTTCTCAATATTTCTGCTAATAGGAGAAGAGAGTTTCCATTTATACATTTTAAAATAGTACCTTATATCTGACTGTTTCTTTTCGCAAGCCTCCAGAGTAAAGTAGGAGGTTTTCTTTGTTGTTCACTGTTTATTCATATGGTATATAAAATGGGCTTAGTAGCCTGCATATGCTTAAACAAGTGTAACAAGTGTAATATTGAGTTATTTTCTGCCATCCATGTGTTTATAAACCAGGAAAAACAGGTCTTTATCCACAGTTTAAAATGTTATCAGCCATGGATTGTACTAGTTCAGTTTTATTGCAGTGTCTGTAGAATCATCGTTAATTTTAACATTTCTGAAACAGTGGCCAATGGTTAGCTGACCATTTCCTCAGTATCCACTGTGAGAATATTGCTGTACTATGTTGCAAATTTTACATATTTATTTTCCTTTTTTTAATGTTACCTAAAACAAAGTCAGTGTTGTTGTTATTTTAACCAGTAAATTTACCAAAGAACTGTTTGCACTGTATAATGAATGCTTTTCAGTTAAAATAAAATGGGCCACATTTCCAAGTAAATGTCAAGTGATTTCTTCTCGTACATGTATTGTTTAGTTTATTTTCTGAAGGTTCCAGTGTATAGGCTTTTATCAAAGTTTCATATTACTTCTCTTAAGCAGGCTTGTCATGATCAAGAATCTGTTTCTGAAAACTAAGCATTGTGCTAATGAGTCATGTAGATTCAGTAGTTTATGTAATATTATGACACATAGAATTAAAGCATCTATTCATTGTGTTCTTCTAGGTGATGGGAAAAAGATACCATAGGCTTCGAAAGGGTATTTAAAAATATTCTTATTTCTTAGCAAAAATGTATACTCTTAGTGCTGAACATTTTTTCCTATTTTTTATGGGAATGTCATAATAGTTACATACAAATACATACATACTTCACCCTGTTCTTAAACAGTTTCTTCGCTTCCTCATGTCTTGAAATAGCTCCAATCATGACTTGCCCTCCCAAGCACTTGATTCGACATTTATTCTTTATTCACATCATTTCATGCTCATTCATGCTCATGCAATCTCAGTTCAAAATGAACTTTGCAAAAGAGATCTTACTTACCTCATCTTATTTCTCCATCTAAGGCTATAAATTACTTCTGGGCACATAATTAGTTATTTTCATCTTTTGGTAAGGTGTTAGGATCTCTAGGACACTGGGTCATTTCCTTTGTCAGATCCTCATGGAATTCATCTTTTTCTTCATAACTTGATTCAGTAAAGAATTTTGTGACACAAAATCATTGAAATTAGAATCACAGAATCAGCCAGGTTGGAAAGGACCTTTGAGATCATCAAGTCCAACCCTTAATTAATATAATTCTAAATTGCCTTACAGTGAAATGGGAGAAGTTAAAGATGGACTTCAAGAGACAAAGTAAAGAATGATTTTCAGGTTGCAATTAACTGTGCTTCACTGTAGTTTGAGTATTACATAAGGCAAATCTAGAAAACTAGAACTGCAGTAGGTTCATTTGTGTATTTTCTAGCAGACTGATGAATATACTGTTGCTCATTGAAAATGTTGATGAGAAGTACTCAGTCACTATCCATTAAAAATTTTTTTTTAATCCAAATTCAGACAAAATTAGTTTGGCAAAGTACTGCTATACGTTTTTCTAGTAACTTGGATTAGTAATGCATGCATATTTTAACAGACAGTTCCTAAATTCCTAAGCCTCATAAAATTAATACTTAAGTATTTATATTTCAGCAGCTTTTTTTTTTTTTTTTCCCGGAGACTAAAACAGGCAGAGACTTGAAGAGAATGTTTTCTTTCAGTAAATAATTTTATGTTAGTCCAAACAAGATAACAGCCAGGGTCAATTGCTAAGAAGTTCACTAATAGTTATGAGAAAAACAAGCCATGAAGTGTAGACATTTAGAAAAAAACCTCTTGGACTGATACTGGTATATATTGAGGAAGACTCAGTTATATTTGAAATAAATCAAGTAATTTGACTTTATTCCTTTTTGTTGATTACAGCTAAGAATCATTTAGCCACACTACGATTAAAGTTGTCTTTATAGGGAATGACCTCCCATAGTTAGTAACTTTGTCCTGTAAAATAATATTTTGCTGCCATAGCATATGTCATTATATAAAAGATTTCTCCTTATATTTTCTTTTCAGTCCTTTACTAGTTTCACACCTTTTGCCTATAAGAGATACCAAATCAGTAATTTTTGCAGTAAGATTTTTAGATATGTTGGAACTGTTCCATGGCTTTAGTTTGAAAAATAGAATAAGGTATCAAAAGCTGGTATGTTTGACTAATTTGTTAAAATAGATTAAATTAAGCATATATGGGGTAATACAATTATAAAATTACTAGTAGAAAGAAACTGCTTACTGTCCTCTTATGGTCTCTCATCTACAAGTGGGGGCTTCAGTGAACTGTATTTCAGAATTCAATAATTTTTGTTATAAATAAGAAAAAATGAGATCCGATATACCAAAAAAGCTTGTTAAGTAGAATATGTCAACAAAAAATACCAATATGAGCATATGCACATATCTTGTTCATGCTGAAAGTTTCTCAGACTCAAAGTGGAATGAAACATTATTCATATTAAAACTAATGTGAACCAAATAATTGCTAAATATTAAATAAATTGCTAGATACTAATACTGCCCTGACAAGTTTTTACATTATGATGTACCAAAAAGGAAGATGATAATGAATCATGAAAAGGCAGTGCTGTCTTTTGACAGCATATTTTAAAACAGACTTCCTAACAATATCAGACTGTTGTTTTGCAATTGTCCTGGCAGCTTAGTTCCTTTTCTTTTTTTCACACTTAGCCTGATGTGACATGGCAGGGTACATAACTCTGTACCTCCAACATACTTCCCCTATTCTTTTGTGCCTGATGTATTTGTTGTCCAGCTGGCAGTATTATGAATGGTCCTTTCACTGTGCTTCAGCATTCCAGCCTGGTAACAGACAGAGCAGATATGTCTAAATTACAAGAAGATCTGGCCAGCTGTATTAATTTGAAAAGCTATGAATTTAACATCTCTGTTTAGATTTGGAAAGGTAACAGAACAGCAATTCCTGCAATAAAGGAACCTGATTGTTGCATTCACTAAAGATGGTTGGTGCCTCCCCCAGTGACACAACTTTACATTCCCACAAGTCACATGCTTTGAGAACTGAATGGCCAAAACAAACATCATTACCTACTTATATCTTTATGAGATGCTGTCAGTTGTCAACCTGACTCGAAGCCATTGCAAGGATTGGAACAGTGAAGTGCTTCATGTCTCTTTTCATAGAGATTAGCATGATAAAGGTACAGAGAGGGGGGAAAAAAGTAATCAGGAATTGTCCCGAGAAAGGAAAATAAACTATTGCTTTGTTTTGGTGGGGACAAAAAGGGAAAGATTTTATCACAGACTCTGAATTTTTTCAGGCAGATGCAACAATTCATTAGGAATGTAGGAACAGGTTAAATATACCAAAACAACACATATACTGTACTGCAACAGAGAGTCCCCAGGCTCTGAGAAGCAATTTCAGCAGTTCTTGAACCATCTACTAGAGTGGTAGTAAGGCAGGCTTTTAGTTCTCTACCTCCATTCTGAGGCATTGCCTCTCTTTCTATGAAGATCACCTTTTTTCATTCTCCATGCTTTCATAGCTAAGGTACTTAAATATGAACTCAGGACTGTAGGCCAAGATGTTTACTGGGGCAAGTCACCAGCCTGACCCCTGAGAATGGCAGGTCCTGGTTGGTGAATGAGGACAAGAGAGGCCTGAACGGGATCCTTCAGAGGAGGGTTCAGAGTCAGCCAGTTAGAAACATTGCCCAAAGGGGCATACTGGGGTTCCTGGTTTTTTCCTGTGCTTGGGTGACAGACTTGGCACTACCAGCTGTGGATTTCAATAACACAGGTTTTGTACTTCCAGGGAATTCTGCTAGGAAACACCAAGGTGAGGGCTTGCTCTTTCCTAAGTCACTCTTCCTGTGGAAAGCCATCCTCTTGCTACACCTGAGAGGCAAGAGTGACAGCTTTCATATACAGAGAGCTATCCCAGTTGCTGAAGGAATGCTCAAGCTGTTTTAATAAAGCGTTTTCTCTTTTTCTGGGTGAAACTGAGTTATTTTACAACCTACACTTTTATTTGAAAACTCAAATGCTGTCATGAAAAAGGAATTTTTTTTTTTATTTTTTTTTTTTTAATTTGGCTTTTTAGCAAGAGCCTTCTTGAATGCAGTACAGCAGGCTGGAGACATTGTAGGAGTGGAATAAATGCTTTCTTGCAGCTGAACTGGCTTGGCATGATTACATACAGCCTTACATGTTGCCAGGCTAGTCTCTAATATTGAGAGTATTTAAAGATTGTTGTGGAATTATTTGGATTTTCTTTTATATCGACAATCAATTCAGGCAATAACAAACAATAGATGCCTTATGGTCAGAAAAGGACAGCTTGTTTCTGCTGCAGGCAAATATTAATGTGGATTTTAAACCTTCAGGTTATGTTCTTTTTCTTTTTTTTTTTTTTTCCTGTGGTGGATTGCTATTGTTATCCCAAAGCCTACCTGACAAGCAGCTAAAATTTTCTATTTGATCTGCAGATATATTCAGAAAACATCACCTTACTTTTCTGAATTTAAGATTTTGCACATTGGGAATGTGCAAATTGCTTTAGATTAACAGACTTTTAAAATCCCCAGAGAAGTCACTGCAGCCTTGTCTAGTAAACTCAATTCATCCACTGTTTCTTATATTAAAACACGTCGTGTTTGAATAATGTCTTTAAAAGACATGCAGTCTTGATAGAAAACATTAAAATGTTACTTCTGCACCACCATAATGTAAATTGTAGTAGCGAGTTACTCTCACAAGAAGTTTCAGCCTGCAATAGTTTGTGTGTATGTGCACGTATTCAGGTACTGAACTGCTCATCCTAACCCTTAGTTTCTCTCTTAAACTAGATTCAGACTTCTTTTTTTTTTTCAAAGTGGTTTAGATGGGTGCACATTTAGAGTTTTAAGATGACTTTTGTTCATTAATTCACACCAAGAATTCACATTCAGACAGATCTTAAAGCTGCTTTTAGCTATTTTACGGGCCCAAGTTTTGTTAAGAGTCACATCGTTTATTCCCCCATGAATAATTTTATTTTAACTGTGTTACACTAATGAGATAAACTCAGTCTAGAAAGGAAGCCAGATTTATGAGTAATTATTTTAATTTTCATTAGAGAAAGTAATTTATTTAAGGTTTTAAATTATTTAGTCTGGTATAGTTGTTCTAATGCAGCTACAGGTAAATCTTTCTCTTAGATTCCTTGGAGCAGAAATTAGCCAGGTATGACTGACCACATTTGAGAGAATAAGAAAGTAAGGGAAAAATAAATGAAGGCTGAGCTGCTGTTTCCCTTTTGTGATGAGATGTTCACAAATGAAAAAAGGTGGCAACTGTCTGGCTGTTTTTCCTCCACATCTGCTGCTGTTTGCCTCACTCTCAATCCACTATTTAAGTGTGCGAGCTTTGAGAGAAGCTTTGATAGGAAAGTCCGCATTTACACTGTAGTAACATCCTGTGTCGTCTGTGTGTTCCTAGTGATAATCTTGTCTTTCCTTTCCCTTTCAGCCTGTCTGTATTGCAGCCTGTAGTTCTGTCTTTAATTTAAATTAGATTACAACAACCCACACTTAGGAAAGAGCAGAAAAATATGGCTGGGGGAACTGTTTATATTAGAAGTTTAAAGAGTTTGGGCTACATAAGCTATAGCTGTGGTCAGGAATTTTACATATTTTAGTGTTGGATTTGCACCACTGGAAAATAAAATGCCTTGTTGGCCTGCGGAACAGCTGTGGTTAGCAGATGTGAAGACTTCCTAGTGCCCATGAAATCCACCACTACTCTGGAAAATTATTCAGCCACAGATGAAAACCTGAGTTCAGTCAAGCCTTGGTCTCTCTGTAGAGACTAACAATGCAAGTAAGTACCAGTCTTGGTGGGTTTTGTGATATTACTTGTTTACAAACTGGTAGAAAGGAGTTTGTTCTGTACAGAATTACTAATAATCTGGTATTGCTTCTCCATTAGAAACACTGCAAATCATCTTACTTGTTTTCTAGAAGCATTCAGATTAGCAGTAGTATTTAATTACAGCTACCGTAAAATCCATAATTATTGTTTGGACTATTACAATATTTATGCATAGAAAAATTGCTTGCTTGGTGTTTTTTTTTTTTAATTACTACTTTAAATAGTAAAATAAAAGAGATAGAAAAAGAAAATGCAAATGCCACAACAATCACATATTTATTTTGTAAACAAAATCTTGAGTGGTTTACTGCATATTACTAGATACAAACTACAGTGTTAACACCAGACTGTCACAGAAAATGTTATAGTTCACAGGTTCTTGCAAAGCAAACAAGATGGTAGTACTAAGTCTGGTCTAAAGAAAACTGATGGCAGTGACTGTGCCAGCTCATTTCAGCTTTCTAAAATCATGCTCTTTAATTTTCCTATGGGATTATAGAAAATTTAAGCACTTACTGTTTAAAATCTTAAGAAGGTATGACCTTGCAAAAGTGCTGTAGAAACCGCTTCCCTAAATGGACCATTATTTTTGTGTTTCACCTGTCATCCAGACAGATGGCTTTTTTGAAGACTGAAAGCCCATAAAAATCTGTGAACAGGAAATAAAAGACAGCACTGGAATCTTGTCTCAGGCAGGCCAATGTGGTAGCGTCACTGACATTCATGGTTAGTCCTGTGAAAGACCCTTGTTGTGCCAGGATTTCCCCCCAAATAATCAAATAATATTCCTGTAGTTCTGGATTTAGTGTATTAAGAGGGAGAAGGATTGTGGTGTCTTAAGATACAAGATCAGGAGATCAGTTTCAGTAACATCAGCCAATTCAGTATGACAGCACTGAACAATATATTTTTATCAGGAAGAAATCCTATTCTAACATTCCAAGCTGGTGTCCTGACTTTTGTTTGTTTAAATGTGTGCCCAGTACAACAAAACTGAATAAACAGAGATGTTGAAGTTGCAACTCCTGAAAACAGAAGTATTCCAAGGAACACTCATAACCAATTTACTTAACAAGTCTTGCCTAATAACATTGCTAGGCAGTAATAATATGTGACTACAAATTAAGGACAGAATTTCACTAAGTGTATTCATTTTACATGACACCATCAACAAAACCTTGGTGATATCCTAGAAGATATTTTTTTTTTATGTTTTTTTCTATGTAATTTTTATAACACAAGGTCTATCCCTGTGAATTCCTAGCTACAAATGAAATTGGAATCCATGTAAAAACTAACTTTTGCGGTTTGGGTCAGATATCAGGAAATCCTTCACTCTTCAGAGATGTGTAACTCTCCCAGCAGATTCAGGAATTCTCCTAGGCAGCTTGCCAGACTGTCAGGATGATGGCTGCTATCTCAGATCTCAGTTAGCACATTTTACTCTTCAGTGAAGATTTCCAGAGCTTGTTACATCAGTCTTGGACAGCACACCAAGGAAGCATACACAGGATCATGACTTACAGAAATACATTTCTCTCTTGGGCCCTGAATAAAATCTCCGGCAATCAGGCAGAAAAACCATACTTCCCTTTTGTCTTGTAAACTTGAGAGCCAATTAGTTAGAATATCTCTATGGAATACATGAATTTCCTGCTGTAGGCAGGAAGGAAAGTTCCACTGAAAATGGTATTCCTTTATTACATGTATTTTCTTTTAATCATGAAATATATTAATATGAGGTAATGTCATTTTTGACTGTAGTAATTATGTGTACTTATTTCTATGATGCATAGGATATTTCTTATGCCTCTATAGTGACCTCTATAGTTCGCTTGCCTCTCTATTACATGACACTGGTGACCCTAAAAAAAGATCTGAAGTCCTGCCCGAAGTATTCTCTCAAAGGGGATGGATCTAAGAGAAAAACTGGAACGGGTTTTTTAAAAGCGTTAAAAGAGATTTTGCCCAACAACCATCGTGAAGTGTCTGAATAAGACAACAATTCACAGTTATTTCAAAGGAAATGTTTGGAAAAATGAAAAGAAGGGGTTGTTTGAAGTGGTTTAAATAGAATGCAATTTTGGAGTAGAAGAATGTTGATTCAGCACTGAGCAACTCCATTCAATTCCTCAAAGGATCGAATAATCCCTGAAGTAAAACTGAGCACGTTCATCTGTTCAGTCCATGGTAAAATTTACACAAAAGTGCCAGAGGCACAAAAATAAATATATAGTCAATTGCTTATTTTCAAGAATCGCAGCATATCTAAACACATACCTGCTTTTATTTTTATGCTGATTTATTCATCATCATCTAGAAAGTTCCCTTCTTTATGAAAGGAACACAGTGTAAGAACTATCTGCAGTATTTGAAAAGGTGGTAAGTTGCTATTACTCTCTTACTAAACTGTATACTCCTTTGCTAATGTTATTGACATGGCAGTATGTCATGGTTTAACCCCAGCCAGCCACCAAGCCCCACACAGCTGCTCACTCACGCCCCCACCAGCAGGACTGGGGAGAGAATCAGAAAGGTAAAAGCTGGAAAATTCCTGGGTTGAGATAAGGACAATTTAGGAGGGAAAGCAAAAACTGCACACACAAGCAAAGCAAAATGGGAAATAATTCACTGCTTCACATGGGCAGCAGGTGTTCAGCCATCTCCAGGAGAGCAGGGCCTCATCATGCATAGCGGTTACTTGGGAAGACAAAGAACATCACTCTAAATGTCCTCCCCCTTCCTCCTTCTTACCCCAACTTTATAAAGTGAGCATAGTATCATAATGGTATGGAATACCCCTTTGGTCTGTTTGGGACACCTGTCCCAGCTGTGTCTCCTCCCAACCTCCCATGCAGCCCCAACTTCCTTGCCAGCATGGCAGTATGAAAAGCAGAAAAGGCCTTGGCTCTGTGTAAGCCCTGCTCAGCAATAACAAAAACATCTCTATATTATCAACCCTGCAACATGTTTGTAGAGATTGTTTATCAGAAGAGCTCTAAAGAAACCATCTGAACTGCTAGGTGTTTGGAAAGGACACGTGGCTACTGGAGCTGCTCACCCTCCTGTCTCCAGAGTTGTTGGATTCTACATTGATGTTATTTGACATCTTTATCATGAAAAATATTCTGGACTAAGGCAGAAAGAAAGGAAAACATCTCTTAACCATTGTCTGGCTAGATTTGGAATAGTTACTTGAAGGCAGAGTGATCTTGAAGAGAAGAAACAATGGCTTTGCTCTTGGATTAGCTTTCATCATGCTCAGGCAACTAATTTAAGCTCTCAGTGTTTAAGTCTCCCATCTGTAAAAAAAGACATAGTAATACAGGCCTCTCCAAAGTCTTTAAAAGTCTTCTGAAGATGACTGCTGTTCTTCCTTCTTATGTGTTATTTCCTTTCCCCGTTTTCTGTGGGTTTCTTTGTTTGTTTGGTTTGGTTTGGTTGTTTGGGGTTTTTTTGTTTGTTTTTTTTGTTTGTTTGGTTTTGGTTTTGGTTTTGGTTTTTTTGTGGTCTTTGCCTTTATTTTGAATAGGAGTTTAGTTGACCAAGGGAAGATAAATCTGACATGTACAACACCTCCATGAACTTTAACCATAAAGGGAAGTTGAGTCGCAGATGATCTGATTATCATAGAAGTTTTTCAGGTCTGAGTGTGGCTGATAATGGCCTTGCAGTGCCTGTCATTTCCTACCAGCTGCTCTATAGTGGAGACTTGGGGTTATAAGTTACATTCTGTGTTCTTTCTTCCTTCCTTTCATGTAGATGGAATTAGGCATGTGAACAATTAGTAAGTGAGACCATATTTACGCATATCTAATTCCCGTCAGATAGCCTATGCCCTTAAAAATAAATCCTCAAATCACTTGAACCTCAGATTACCCATCTGAAACTAAACTGGAGGAGAAATGTCAGTTGATATAGTTTGTAAACAATCATAAAACATCCTAGGATTTCACTGAGCCTGAGGGAACTTGAAATCATTGTCAGACAAGGCACACATGAACATATTTTAATCAGTTTATTTTCCAAGATATTGGATGAGTCTTCAATCTGATCTTTCATCAGAATTTTAGGGGTTTTTTTAGACAGTCTTCAGCCTGAATTCATCTGGAAAATGCTGACTTTGCAGCCTGTTAGCATCTTTCCCTTCCTTAAATTTTCCCAGGAAGACATGGAATCAAACAAGACATACTTCCGCTTTCTCAACACACTAGAGCTTCTGCATGCAACGTCCAATCATCCTCAGTAACAAGTTTATTTCTTCCAAGCTCTGTATCACAGACTTCTTGATGAAATTGTAGAGATGCCCCCTTTCACAAATGCACCCTATGAAGGATGAGAGACAGTCTATTTCACTTCTGTATTCAAATTCCTCTGATTAATTATAGGTATATCTTTATGAGCATGAATTACATTTTTATTCCCTTTCTCCAAAAGGAATTAGCATTAATTATTCCACTTAAGAAGTTCAGTTAGAGATTTCCCTGTAAAAAACTGAGCAGAAGTAGAATTAAGCAAAGCATTTCCTAGATACATTCTTACTTTCTGTCAGTCTTCAGATTCCTTATCTAGGTTGCCTGCGTGTTTTTACTAAGGGATTCATATGATAATCACCAGTGATCTTCTTACACTGTGGCAAATTTTCCAAATGATCATTAGCTGCTTGATGGTGGAAGACTTCACAGAATATTCCAAGTTGGAAGGAACCCACAATGATCACTGAGTCCTACTCTTGAATGAGTGGCCCATACAGGGATCAAACCCACAACCTGGATGGTACTGGCACCATGCTCTAGCCGACTGAACTAATCTCAGGGTGTTGTAATATCAAAAATAAATTTATATTTATCTATATTCCTAGTAGTAAGAACAACCTTGTAGTTGTCTAGACGCTGTTGACAAAAAATACTGTGTACAGTAGTACACTTACAATCAATATCACATTTTTCCAATGATTAGAAATGTGTCTGAAGATAGCTACTTTATCAGAAATTAGGGTCAGAGAAAGACATGAGATAAAACCCTCTTGGCATGAAACGTTAAATAGCACAAAGGTTTTGCCTTTTTTTGCAACTCTGGACCTTCACAGTTTGCTTTTTCCACAATTCCATAAAATAATCCAAGTTTTCTGTTTTTCAAGGATGTTTACAGAGTCCACAAGAATAAGTTGCATTGTGGTAGATAAGGCCAATTTTGATTCTGCTGGAAGAACTATTCATGATTAACAGCTCTTGAGTCTGTGTGTTCACTATTTATTTTGAAAATTATCAGCACAGAAGTTTTCTTACAGCTTAGAAATACACAAATATTAGTATTACTGTGATATAAAAGTAGCAACATCTAAAATCTTGCAGTGACATCACTTTGGGCATCTCAGTAATTTGTTGCTATATAGGGATTTGTTGTGATACAGGGATTAAGCAGTGCCCTCTTATACTTTTAGAATTTACTTCAGACTGGACTTTGAATACCAAGATCATATTTCTAGCAACCTCAGGCTAGAACTGAAGTGTCTTTCTGTTGATACCACAGATTGTCTTTGTCAGGCTATGTTTAGAGGCCAAGAAAACGAGGAGAGCACAGTTGCAGGAGGCCAGGATCAAGTGGGTTTTTTTTGGTGGTGTTTTCTTTCTGCTTAGCTGATGTCTAAAAATATTCAGGAGTCCAGGAGTGATATTCCAGTCTGGCTTGGTGAACATTCCACATTTAAGTACCCTATGGTGGAATAAGCATGCCGTTGTTATAATAGAAGCACATCAACTTTTTAATCTTTTTGAAAACTCACTGTGCTGGTCTACTTTTCCAATGGTGAAAGACGTCATATGACTGGGTTTCCACAGTTCCCATTTCCATATTACAAAACAATGTTTTTTAAGACATCCACAAATGAAAAACAGCATTAGTGTCCTAATTTGTAATAGCTGTGTAGTAATCTCCCATGACCTTACCAAAGTGCAGCACTGGCAATTATTTTTACAATATTGATGTTGTTTTGCAAAAATATAAACTCCTCATAAAATAAGTGTTTGCTGACTCATTAATACAGAATAAAAATGTCCGTAGATAAGTAACTGTCAGTGGGACCTTGCAAAAGATATGTGTCCTTTACTCTCACTGAGGAACAAGATGTCTTTGAAAACGAACAGACCTTTTCATGTAGCTAGCTGGTCTGAATCTGCTCTTCAGGAAGAAGAGTATGAAGGAATCCATGAGGAAGAACATCATCAAAGAAAAGGATGTATCCTTTCAAGGAACTAATTTGTATATTTGAATAAAAAAATACAGTGCTATCAAAAGATTTTCCTGTCTTTTCAAATATAGTAACTTTGTCAGTTTTGATCACTCCAGAGGAGGCTACCAAGATGATTAGAGGGATGAAGCACCTCTCCTATGAGGAAAAGCTGAGAGAATTGATATTGTTCAGCCTGGAGAAGGGAAGGTTTTGGTACTTCCAGTAGCTGAAGAGAGCCTACAAGAAAGCTGTGGAGAAACATTTTACGAGGGCATGTAGTAACAGGACAAGGGTTAATGACTTCAAATTGAGAGTAGGTTTAGGTTAGATATTAGGAAGAAATTCTTGACTGTGAGTATGGTGAGGCATTGCCTCTGGTCCTGTCACTAAACACCACTGAAAAGTGCCTGTCTCCATCCTCTTTGCACCCTCCCTTCACAGGTTTATGGAGGTGCTGGAGTCACTGTCCCTAAAGGTGTTTAAGAAAAGACTGGATGTGACACTAA